>NC_026657.2:21733482-21868108 GCF_000004075.3 Cucumis sativus
AGGAGACAACCTTAATAATGACTGGGAGGAGGAGAAGGCAGTTGCACATCTAATTTAAGCCAGAATGATTCCACAATCCCAACGACTATAGACACTAAATCTTTAGGCAAATCCAGGGAATTTAATAGGGGAGAATTCTTCATCATTGAAACAAAATTCAGATCCATCCCATTAATTTCTGGGACTAATTTAGGGTCAACTTCAGTGTTGGGGACTGCCAATTTAACTGATCTCAACAGTAAGTTGATTAAGTTGGGCAGTAGGAGACACGAGAAAGCAAGGCATCTGCTGCTTTGTTTTTCTAGTCCCGGTTTATACACGACATCAAAATTGTAGCCAAAGAAGCTTAGCAATCTGTAAGATTCAACTTGCTTACTTCACTACTTCTCCCTACATGGCAAAGAGGTAGCCCTCTGCTATCTTTATTTATATATAGCCAAAATGAGTACAGAAAAACATAAAGATTCAAGAAAAAACAAGGGGATAATGAAGACAAACCAGCTTCCTCTAGGGAAAGACTGGATATTCCTCTAGGCTAAGCAGCCGCCAACTTCAGGATAAAAATAAAACCTACCTCCCCTAGACCTAAAAAGACCTATTTATATTCCTTCTCTCATCTTTCCTTATTTCTGTGCCTGGGCCCACCTGCACGATCTCCTCCTCTTTTTCCTTCCTCATTATTAAATTTGTTCAATTACTTTTCTGCCCCTCCTTTGATATGTATGAATAATTGGAGGTCTTACAATACCCGGGGCTCCAAGTTCACCTTGTCCTCAAGGTGAAACTGAGGGAACTGCTGATTCAATAGGTAAAACTGATTCCCACGTTGCTTCACTGTCTGGTAAGTTCTTCCATTTGATCAGCCACTCATTGCCTCCTAGCTCCTTGTTCCACCTTATTCCCCAGCACGTTTTCCGGCCACAATTGTAGTTCAAAATCCTCAGTTAGTATAGGCTGTTGTTGCTGGACTACATGTTGTTTTCCCAACTTCAGTTTCAGTTGAGACACGTGAAAGACATTGTGAATGGCGCCTCGGGCGGGTAGTTGCAATCGATAAGCGACCTCTCCTATCTCTTCAATAACCTCATACGGCCCATAAAATTTTGGGGATAGCTTTTCACATTTCTTCCGAGCTAGTGATCTTTGTCGATAGGGTCGTAGCTTCAAATACACTTCATCCCCAATTTTGAATTTGAGCTCCCTGCGGTTTCGGTCTGCCATTTTCTTCATTCTATTTTGAGCTATGCATAGGTTTTCCTTCAGTGCATTGAGTGCTAAATCTCTCTCCTTCAACATGACTTCTACGTCATTGTTAGGAGATTGCTTCCATCCATATGACAGCAGTGGCGGGGGAGTTCTTCCAAAAACAGATTGGTAAGGAGTAGTTTTGGTGGATGCGTGGAAGGTTGTGTTATACCATAATTCCGCCCAAGGGATCAGTTTATCCCATTTCTTCGGTTGTTCATTGCAAAAGCATCGCAAATAGGTCTCTAGGCATCTGTTTACCCTCTCGGTTTGTCCATCGGTTTGGGGATGGAATGCCGTGCTTCTCTTCAAAATGGTGCCCATGGTAGTGAACAACTCCTTCCAGAAATTGCTAAGGAAGATCTTATCACGGTCGGTAATAATGGACTTGGGTATTCCATGTTTGCTGACCACTTTTTCCAAAAAAATTGAAGCCACTTGCTTGGCTGTGTACGGGTGTTTCAGAGGCAAGAAGTAGGAGTACTTACTTAGGCGGTCGACGACTACCATAATCACGTTGGAACCTCCTGCTATTGGCAGCCCTTCAATAAAATCCATGGTCCAATCCTCCAATATCTTGTCGGGAATAGGAATGGGTTGCAGAACTCCCGCAGGCTTTGTAGCTTCGAACTTATTACGTTGACAAGTGTCACATTCTTCTACATATCTCTTGATATCAGCCTTCATTCCTTTCCAAAATAGTTCCCCACTCATTCTTTTATAGGTTCTCAAGAATCCCGAGTGCCCTCCTAATATGGAATCATGGAACGTGTGTAGAAGACTCGGAATGAGGGAGGAATTTCGCGGCAGCACCATCCTTCCTTTATATAGCAGCCTGCCATTGTTCCACTGGTATTTCCCCCCTTGATCCACCTCTCCCTTAAGTTCGGCAATAATTTTCTGAAGTTCTTGATCCATTTCAACTTCCTTCGCTATTATCTCTATATCAACTATGCCTGTGGTTGTCATTGTATTTAACTCCACCGAATGGTCCTTCCTTGAGAGAGCATCCGCCACCTTATTCTGCAGACCCGGCTGGTATAAGATCTCAAAGTCATACCCCAAAAGTTTTGTGAGCCACTTTTGGAATTGAGGCTGAACTTCCCTCTGTTCTAACAGAAATTTCAGAGCCTTCTGATCTGAAATAATTGTGAACTTTCTGCCCAGGAGATAATGTCTCCATTTTTGCACCGAAAGGACAACCGCCATCAATTCCCTTTCATAGATCGACTTACCCTGGGCTCTTGGGGACAGTTTCTGGCTGAAGAATGCGATGGGATGACCATTCTGTGATAAAACTGCACCTAAACCTACTCCTGAAGCATCAGTTTCGATTGTGAAGGGCTGAGACCAATCCGGCAATGCTAATACCGGTAAGGTTGTCATTGCTAGCTTCAGCTGGTCAAACGCTATTGTAGCTTCCTCATTCCAATGGAATGCATTTTTCTGAAGTAATTTGGTTAAGGGTGCAGCTATTTCTCCATAGCTTTTCACAAATCTTCTATAATACCCAGTCAATCCAAGGAATCCCCTCAGCCCAGTTATATCTTTCGGCCGTGGCCAATTTACCATACTGCGAATCTTGTCCTCATCAGCCTCCACTCCTCTGCTGGAAATCAGATGACCCAAATATTGAACTTGGGAATGAGAAATGACACATTTAGACCTATTTGCAAACAATTCATGGTCCCTCAAGATAGCAAAAACCATTCCTAAATGTTTCATGTGCTCATCTATGTCCACACTATAAACTAGAATGTCATCAAAAAAAAAACCAGGACACACCTTTGAAGGAATGGTTTGAACACCTCGTTCATGAGAGATTGGAAGGTGGCAGGAGCATTCGTAAGGCCGAAAGGCATCACCAAGAACTCATAATGTCCTTCATGCGTGCGGAAAGCTGTTTTCTCCACATCTTCCTCCCTCATCCTAATCTGGTGGTATCCAGATTTAAGGTCTAACTTTGAGAAAACTGTCGCACCATGAAGTTCATCTAAGAGTTCTTCGATCACGGGAATTGGAAATTTATCAGCCACCGTTACTTGATTGAGTTTCCTGTAATCTACACAAAATCTCCACCCTCCATCTTTTTTCTTCACTAAGAGGACCGGGCTCGAATATGGGCTGCGGCTTGGACGAATCACCCCAGCTTGTAACATTTCTAACACCAATTTTTCAATCTCTTCTTTTTGTACATGGCCATACTTATATGGTCTTACATTAATTGGTTTCTGATCGGCCACGGTCAGAATGCGATGGTCTATGGCTCTCCTTGGCGGTAAACCCGTGGGCAACCTAAAGACATCTGCATATTGCTCGAGCAGTCGCTGAACCATGGGTAATCCTTCTTCCTTTCCCTTCAATTCAGCTTCTGTTTCTGATTCTCCTTCATAGTTTACTTCATAGTTTTGGAATTCCAAGAGGAATCCTTGGTCCCCGGATTGCCACGTTTTCTCTAAGGTTCTCAATGAACATTCTGACTTCGTTAGAGAAGGGTCACCTTTTAGGATTATTCTTCTACCCTTCGTCCAAAACGTCATGGTTAGGGATGGCCAGTGAACCTTCATGGTTCCTGTCGAATCTAGCCATTGCATCCCAAGCACCAAGTCTACCGTTCCTAACTCTACCGCTAGGAAATCTGCTACGATTGTTAACTCTTTTAACTTCACCTTCACCCTCTTGCAAATCCCACTTCCTTCACATTGGTTGCCATTCCCAATGGTAACTCCAAAACGAGTTCCCGGATCGATGCTCAGCTGTAGTTCATCTACCAACACTTGGCTGATAAAGTTATTGGTCGCCCCGCTGTCAATCAGAATAACTACTTCCCTTCCGTTCACATGTCCTTTTAATTTCATCGTCCCCTTTGATGTAACTCCCGTGATCAACCTCAATTCAATAGGGTTATCCATATTCAATTCCAGATGATTCAGTTCTATTACTTCGCTTGCCTCATCCTCTGTATCCTCTTCCCTTTTGTGGTCTTCTTCCTCATTTAGTATAAGGAGCATCAACTCTCTTTTTTCTCTCCCTTTACATCGATGGCCTGGGGCGTACTTTTCATTACATCTGAAACAAAGCCCCTTATCCAGCCTTGCTCTAAATTCCGTATCCGACAGCCGTTTAATTGGGGGGGGGGATCTTTTTTCTGGTAATCATTTTTCAATGGAATAGTTACCTGCTTCATCACAAACTCTGTCTTTTTACTTTCTGTCTTCTCGTTTTTTCCTTGAAATTTGCTGCTGTTCTCATTCCTTTTGGGCTCAACTATATCCAACTCTTCCATCGCCAGTTTTAATGCTATATTCCTATCATTCACCAGCTGAGCTTCCTTCATACATTCCTCTAAAGTTTGAGGGTGTCTGCTGATTACTTCCGCTTGCAGTGAGGGTTCCAGACCCGTTAAAAACGCATCCAGCAGAACACTTTCTGCCATGTCCGGGAGGGGGGCTGAGTATGTAACAAACTTCTTAACGTACTCGCTGTATGAGCCTTCTTGCTTAATACGGATTAATCTTGCCCCCAAGCTCTGCTGTCCTGTATCATTAAAGAAATCAAACATCCTTTCCTTCAAGTCCTCCCAAGATTCCACCCTCTTTCTACGATTACTCCATCTAAACCAGTCTACCTCTTCCTGTCCAAAACTCACGACTGCTACTTTGACCTTCTCAGCTTCCGGTAAGTCATTTATATCAAAAAAATGTTCTGCTCGGTACGCCCAGGATTCAGGGTTCACCCCTGTAAACAGTGGCATTTCTAATTTTTTGTACTTACTTCGGTCTGCGCTGCTTCCACCCGACTCGACTGCGGTTCCGGCCTCTTCCAGTTTTCCCTTCAGTTTCAACCTGATGTCGTCCGTAGTCCCTGCTTCTTCTTTTTTCTTAGCACCATGGTTTTCTCTTAGCTCGTCTGTCATTCGATCCATCGATTTCTTCATTTCCAGCATCATCTCCTTCAGACTCATAATTTCCTTTTCAGTACCTTCTACCCGTTCTTCTATCTGTCTTTGAGCCATCAGACGCGTGATCACCCCCAGTGTGGAGGCTCTGATACCAATATGTAAGGATTCAACTTGCTTACTTCACTACTTCTCCCTTACAATGGCAAAAAACAGAGGTAGCCCTCTGCTATCTTTATTTATATATAGCCAAAATGAGTACAGAAAAACATAAAGATTCAAGAAAAACAAGGGATAATGAAGACAAACCCAGCTTCCTCTAGGGAAAGACTGGATATTCCTCTAGGCTAAGCAGCCGCCAACTTCAGGATAAAAATAAAACCTACCTCCCTTAGACCTAAAAGACCTATTTATATTCCTTCTCTCATCTTTCTCTTATTTCTGTGCCTGGGCCCCACCTGCACGATCTCCTCCTCTTTTTCCTTCCTCATTATTAATTTGTTCAATTACTTTTCTGCCCCTCCTTTGATATGTATGAATAATTGGAGGTCTTACACAATCCACCTCTGATGTTGAGGTTGGATAACCCTTTGTTCCAATAAAAGTTTCAATGATCGTTGATCAGTTTTCACTTCAAACCTCTTGCCCAAAAGATAAGGTCTACAGCGTTGCACAGCCAAAACTACAGCCATTAATTCCCGTTCATAAACTGGTTTAGCACGATTCCTCATAGCTAATGTCTGGCTAAAATAAGCAATTGGCCGATGATTTTGAATTAAGACAGCACCTACCCCGTATCCAGAAGCATCGGTCTCTATTTCAAATGGTAAGAAAAAATCTGGCAGTGCTAAGATTGGGAGAGCCATCGTAGCCATCTTTAAATTCTCAAAAGCTTCAGCAGCTGCAACAGTCCATTCATATGCTCCTTTCTTCAATAATTGAGTCAAAGGAGCAGCCACACTTCCATAATTCATTTTTAACTCGGTTTAGGTTGGTTTGAAACTAAGTTTGTTGACCTTATCCAATTGGTTGCCATTTTCGGTCTTGAAGTGCCCTTTCCACACTTTTTGAACTTTTTGGTAGGCTATGGGTTACCAACTTACACTTAAACTTCGTTAGGTTGTTTTGAAAGTCCAAGTGATACTTAGACACGCCTTGACCACTTTTTAGGTTGGTTTGGAACTAAGTTTGTTGCACTTGCGCACTTGGTTGCCATTTTGGGTCCTGTAGTGTTTCCTTTTTTTCCATACTTCTTGAACTTTTTGGTAGGTTATGAGTGACGAACTTACAAATAAACATTCTTAGGTCGTTCTGAAAGTTCAAGTGATACTTAAACACGGTTTGAAATTTTTTTAGATTTGTTTAAGACTAAGTTTGTTTCACTTGCATACTTGTTGCCATTTTAGGTCTCCAAGTGCATTTTTCACGCATTTTGAACTTTTTGTTAGTTTGTGAGTTACGAACTTACACTTAATGATTGTTAGGTCGTTTTAAACACATTTTGCGTTGGTTTGAAACTAAGTTTGTTGCACTTACACATTTGATTGAAATGTTGGGTCTTGAAGTACTTTTTTTCACACTTTTTGAAATTTTTTTAGGTTGTGAGTTACGAACTTACGCTTGAGTATTGTTTGGTCGGTTTGAAATCTTAGACACGTTTTGCACTCTTTTTAGGATGGCTTGAAACTAAGTCCGTTGCACTTACATACTTCGTTGCCGTTTTGGGTCTTGAAGTGCTTTTTTTACACTTTTTGAAATTTTGGTAGGTTGCGAGTTACAAACTTACACTTAAGCATTGTTTGGTCGTTTTGAAAGTTGAAGTGATACGTACACACGTTTGATTGAGTTTGTTGCACTTGGTTGTCATTTTTGGTCTTGAAATGCTTTTTTCGACCTTTTTGGTAGATTATGAGTTACGAACCTACATTTAGGATTTGCTAGGTCGTTTTGAAAACTCAAGTAATACCTAGACACGTTTTGAGCACGTTTTAGGTTGGTTTGAACTAAGTTTGTTACACTTACACACTTGGTAGCCATTTTGGGTCTTGTAGTGCTTTTTTCACACTATTGGAACTTTTTTCGTAGGTTATGAGTTACGAACCTACACGTAAGCTTGTTTTAGGTCGTTTTGAAAGTTCAAGTGATACTTAGACACATTTTGTTCAAGTGATACTGTTTTAGGTCGTTTTCAAGTGAACTTTTTTCTTCTTGTATTGACTGTTTTACTATTTCTTCATGGTATTTATTTTCGTAATGAATCTTTCATGTTCTGGTAAACATTGCAGAAACACATAATTTCAGCAATCTGTCAAAGAGTTGAAGGAGAAGACAGAAGTACTTAAAGGTCAAATGAAGACCTAAAAGTTAGGTAATTTTTTGAAAACTTTTTTCTTCGTCTTGCTTAGTTTTAGTGGTATTTGTTAACAGGCTGAGACATACTCTTGTATGCCAAGGCTGGGTGGCCAATTCAATGGATGGCCTGAGACGGTGAAATGACGAGTGTAGAACAAAGTAGACAATCGAGCAGATTTACAAGTAGGAGGATGGTGTTTGGTCTTACTCTAAAGCTACTGCTAGAAAGGTGATTCTCCCTTTATTTACACATGTTATCTATATTTAGTTACTGTTTTTTATGTGATGGTGAATAAATATTTAAGTCGTTTCAAGTTTTTACATCATGCTTGAGTTAATACATTTCCCAACTCGCACTAATTTTAAAGTTGAGACTAAGTTTGTTGCACTTACACACTTGGTTGCCATTTTGGATTTTTGAGTGCTTTTTCTACATTTTTTGAACTGTTTGGTAGGTTATGAGTTATGAAGTAACACTAAAGCATTATTAGGTCGTTTTTAAAGTTCGAGTGATACTTGAACATTTTTTGAACACCTTTTAGGTTGTTACAAACTAAGTTAGTTTTACATACAGCCATGGTTGCCATTTTGAGTCTTGAAAGATTTTTTTTCACACTTTTTGAAATTTTTGGTAAGTTATGAGTTATAAACTTACACTTAAGCGTTGTTAGGGTGTTTGAAAACTTATACGTGTTTTCAATACTTGTTAGGTTTGTATAGAACTAAGTTCGTTGCACTTACACACTTGACACTTTGGGTTTTGGAGTGTCTTTTTCAAAAACTTTGAACTTTTTGCTAGGTTATGACTTATGAACTTGTATTGAATATTTGTTAGGTCGTTTTGAAAGTTCAAGTGAAACTTAGACACGTTTTGAACTCGTTTTATGTTGGTTTGAAACTAAGTTTTAAACACATTTGATTGACATGTTGGGTCTTGATGTACTTTTTTCACACTTTTTGAAATTTTGGTAGGTTGTGAGTTACAAACTTACACTTAAGCATTGCTTGGTCGTTTTGAAAATTCAAGTGATACTTACACACGTTTTGAATACATTTTAGGTTAGATTGAGTTTGTTGCACTTGGTTGTCATTTTTGGTCTTGAAATGCTTTTTTCGACCTTTTTGGTAGATTATGAGTTACGAACTTACACTTAGGATTTGCTAGGTCGTTTTGAAAACTCAAGTAATACCTAGACACGTTTTGAGCACGTTTTAGGTTGGTTTGAACTAAGTTTGTTGCACTTACACACTTGGTTGCCATCTTGGGTCTTGTAGTGCTTTTTTCACAATATTTGAACTTTTTTCGTAGGTTATGAGTTACGAACCTACACGTAAGCTTTTTTAGGTCGTTTTGAAAGTTAAAGTGATACTTAGACACGTTTTGAACTCGTTTTAGGTTGGTTTGAAACTAAGTTTTAAACACATTTGATTGACATGTTGGGTCTTGATGTACTTTTTTCACACTTTTTGAAATTTTGGTAGGTTGTGAGTTACAAACTTACACTTAAGCATTGCTTGGTCGTTTTGAAAATTCAAGTGATACTTACACACGTTTTGAATACATTTTAGGTTAGATTGAGTTTGTTGCACTTGGTTGTCATTTTTGGTCTTGAAATGCTTTTTTCGACCTTTTTGGTAGATTATGAGTTACGAACTTACACTTAGGATTTGCTAGGTCGTTTTGAAAACTCAAGTAATACCTAGACACGTTTTGAGCACGTTTTAGGTTGGTTTGAACTAAGTTTGTTGCACTTACACACTTGGTTGCCATCTTGGGTCTTGTAGTGCTTTTTTCACAATATTTGAACTTTTTTCGTAGGTTATGAGTTACGAACCTACACGTAAGCTTTTTTAGGTCGTTTTGAAAGTTAAAGTGATACTTAGACACGTTTTGAACTCGTTTTAGGTTGGTTTGAAACTAAGTTTTAAACACATTTGATTGACATGTTGGGTCTTGATGTACTTTTTTCACACTTTTTGAAATTTTGGTAGGTTGTGAGTTACAAACTTACACTTAAGCATTGCTTGGTCGTTTTGAAAATTCAAGTGATACTTACACACGTTTTGAATACATTTTAGGTTAGATTGAGTTTGTTGCACTTGGTTGTCATTTTTGGTCTTGAAATGCTTTTTTCGACCTTTTTGGTAGATTATGAGTTACGAACTTACACTTAGGATTTGCTAGGTCGTTTTGAAAACTCAAGTAATACCTAGACACGTTTTGAGCACGTTTTAGGTTGGTTTGAACTAAGTTTGTTGCACTTACACACTTGGTTGCCATCTTGGGTCTTGTAGTGCTTTTTTCACAATATTTGAACTTTTTTCGTAGGTTATGAGTTACGAACCTACACGTAAGCTTTTTTAGGTCGTTTTGAAAGTTAAAGTGATACTTAGACACGTTTTGAACTCGTTTTAGGTTGGTTTGAAACTAAGTTTTAAACACATTTGATTGACATGTTGGGTCTTGATGTACTTTTTTCACACTTTTTGAAATTTTGGTAGGTTGTGAGTTACAAACTTACACTTAAGCATTACTTGGTCGTTTTGAAAATTCAAGTGATACTTACACACGTTTTGAATTCATTTTAGGTTAGATTGAGTTTGTTGCACTTGGTTGTCATTTTTGGTCTTGAAATGCTTTTTTCAACCTTTTTGGTAGATTATGAGTTACGAACTTACACTTAGGATTTGCTAGGTCGTTTTGAAAACTCAAGTAATACCTAGACACGTTTTGAGCACGTTTTAGGTTGGTTTGAACTAAGTTTGTTGCACTTACACACTTGGTTGCCATTTTGGGTCTTGTAGTGCTTTTTTCACAATATTTGAACTTTTTTCGTAGGTTATGAGTTACGAACCTACACGTAAGCTGTTTTAGGTCGTTTTCAAAGTTCCAGTGAAACTTAGACACGTTTTGAGCATGTTTTAGGTCGTTTTGAGTAAATGGTATGTATGTTGTGATTGTTTGATTGCATGTATAATACCTTATTGAGATGTGAATGCTTGATTGAGAAGCTGATAGAACACCAAGTAATGGTTCTTATTTGTTCATCAAGCAACCAAACTATTACAGAATACAATACTCAAACCAGTCTTGAAAGCACAGAACAAATAAGTACTATTACAGACAATAACCAAGTACAAAATAAAACATTCAAACATCAAAAGTAGTTTACGATAATGGAAAACACTTTCTAAGATTAAAGTAACCGAACAACTTCTGTAATTCTGCTCTCCAGAAAATACAGCCCCTCCACTTCCAGAAACTGATTAACCAACCCCCATCTTTCCTTCCATCTCTCCCTTTTAACCTCCCCCCTGTAACTAACTGTTGTCCCCACTAAGGTGGTTTCCACTTCCTCCAATTCCATCACCCGTGCACGTGCAATTCCACTTGTCTTTCTTCTGCTATATTGTATTGCAATTGGTGGTCTATCATTACTCTCCCTCTCCAAAGACACCTTGTTCTCAAGGTGGGAAATGAGGAAGCTTTTGTGTAAAATCATCACAATTCTCCCATGTAGCCTCATGAGGTGGTATTCCTTTCCAACTAACAAGCACTTCCCACTTCTTTGTTGCTGGATTTTTAGGATAGCCAAAATTGTCTGCTGGTAGTAACTCTTGAAATGTAGGAACATCATCAATTCCATATAGTTCGGTAAATGTCATTCCTCCCTCCATAGCTCGACATTTTGTCAAGAAACCTTAATCAGATGGTGTCCATGTCTCCATCATGTGTTACAGACTCACTCTAGTCTTTGTCAAACTCGGGTCACCCCTTATAACAACATTCTTTTCATTTTGTATGAAAGTTAAAGTGAGTTTCCGCCAATCCACTTCGGTTACCCCAACGTGTGCAGCCATTGCATTCCAAGGATGACATCCTGATAGAACACTGATGTAGTGTTTCTATTATATTGATAATTCAAACACAACTTACAACATAAGCAAACCGTGAACCTCAGAAAATGAGTCACGTTACATATAATTCACAAACATCAAACAAAGAAAACCTCCTAATCCAAAATTCCGAACAACAAAGTACTAATAAGCAAACCAGAATATAGAACACCAATCTTCTGCTTCCCCTGTCTTTCAAGGAGTATTGCAGACCTTTTCCTTCACTCAAAAAACTCACTTTAACAAAGAGGCAGCCACATTTTCAGGTATAGAAAATAAAGTAGGTAGTATGTAGGAGGGCTAACCAGAACTGAGTTGCATAAGGTTTGTCTTCCGCCTCTAGAGATGTTATATCTTTTCCACCTTTCAAGTTTCTTGTGAATTCGATCAATGACTGGTTGCCAAAAAGACTTTTGTCGAGGGTAGCCTCCCAAAGGGAGACCTAAATATATAATCAGAAGCTTTTCTACCTTGCACCCTATCAGATTTGCTGTTTGAAACAAATCTTCCTCTCCCACATTAACGCCGCTAAGGGCTGATTTTTCCCAGTTTACTTTCTGCCCCGAACACCATTCGAATAATCTAATGACGTTTTAAAGTTTAAGGACCATCTTCACATCATACTTACAAAAGAGAAGAGTATCATCGACAAATTGAAGCAAAGGGAGGTGGATCAAGTCTTTGCCAACAAGGAAACCTTCAAACTGGCTGTTAATATGAAGCTTGTTTATGATTTCTCCTAAAACCTCACTTACTAGGAGGAATAAAAAGGGGGAGAGGGGGTACCCTTGGCGGATACCTCAAGATGCTGTTGTCCGGCCTCTAGGCTTACCATTGATGAAGACCGAATACTTTGGATTTTTTGGGCAGCTCATTATCCATGATATCCATTTGGAACTAAACTTTTTCAAAGATAAATTTTTTTCTAAAAAGTTCCAATTCACCCTATCAAAGGCTTTTTCCAAGTCAAGTTTTAAAATCCATCCTTTTTTCCGTTTTGCCCTATAATCTTCCACGGCCTCGTTAGCAATTAATATTGGGTCAAGAATTTTCCTACCTTCAATAAAGGCGCTTTGAGTGGGGCTTATAATTGCATCCATAACTTGTTTTAGACGTTCAGATAAAACCTTTGCAACGACCTTGTATGCTAACGTAGTAAGGCTGATTGGACGGAAATCCTTGACTAGAGTCACATTCTCTTTTTTCTGCACTAAACAAATGAAGTTTTCTTGGATGCAAGCATTTAATCTTCCATTTCTGTGGAAATCAGACATTAGTGATTTGAAGATATCCTTGAAAATAGACCATTGGGCGATTAGGAACTTCACTGTGAAGCCATCCGGGCCCGGAGCTTTGTTGTTGCCAAGTGCCTTTAATGCCTTAAAGATCTCCTCCACTGAAAATTGGGTAACAAGAGCCTCATTCTGAATTGAGGAAACACAAGACCAATTACTGTTAATAGGGATGAAGCTGTCCCCCGGAATTCTGGTATAAAGTGACTCAAAAAATTCCAGCACAATCCTTTCAATGTCGCCGAATGAAGTCGAGACAATCCCATCATCATCTTTTAATTCAGTTATGAGGTTCCTTCTTTTTTTCGCATTTAGAAAGCGGTGGAAGAAGCCCGTATTCTCATCACCCAAAGAAAGCCAATTGAGTTTACTCTTCTGAATAAAATTACGCTCTTCATTTTGATAAATACTAAGTAATTCCGCTTGCAAAGCAGCTCTAGAATTCAACTCTTCTTGATTTAATCCAATCAACTCAGCCACAGAATCATATTTTTCTAATTTTGACATCAAGGATTTCTCTGTTTTTTTTTTTACCTTAGCTTGCGCAGCAATATTCCAAGCTTTTACTGCCAATTTAACTGATCTCAACTGCTCATGAAGAATGAAACCAGCCCATCCCTGGAAGTTAGAGTTGCTCACTGTTTCAACAATAATCTGATTGGAATCACTGGACACCAACCAGCTGTTACAAAACCGAAAAGGAGAGGGACCCCAAAGAAAAGAACCAGCCTCCAAGAATAAAGGAAAGTGATCCGAGAAGATGCGTGCTTTTCGAGAAACCCGAGAATTTTCAAAACAAACATCCCACATCTGATTTATGAAGAATCTGTCTAATAATGATCTTCAAGGAGAATTACCGTCTCTAGACCAAGTGAACCTTCCGTTTTGCAATGGAATTTCCATGAGAGAAACCATGTCAATAAACTTATTGAATAATGACATTCCTCTAGTACTTCTGCCAAAAGGAAATCTTTCCCGGGCCCAACGAGTGATATTAAAATCCCCACCTATGCACCAGGCCACGGACGAACAATCAGCCAAGGAAGACAATTCGGGCCAAACCAATTTCCTTTCTCTGCAACCACAATGGCCATAGACATTTGTGATCCAACAAACCTTTTTGCACAAAGTGAGTGATGTAATTCAAAGTTGGATTGATTTTTCAAAAGAATTCTCTGCCATATTTCAGGCTAGGAGACTGTTATATATTGATATCTCAAGGTTAGTTACAAGTTAGTTACAAGGTTGTTTTATTTAGTTAGTTACAAGACTGTTTTAGGAAGTTAGTTACAGCTGTATTTCTAATTAGTTAGGGATTTTTACTAACTAACTAGCTATAGTTTACATCATTCCACCCCCCTAAGGATGGACTCGTCTCAGGGTCCATCAGTCAGCAAGCCTGAAACGATCTGGTGCATGGTATGGCTTTAGGTCAGCAACATTGAAGACTGGGTGTATGTGTATGTCTTGTGGTAGATCGATCTTGAAGGCATTATCTCCGTATTTCTCTAATATAGGGAATGGCCCAATTTGTCTGTCTTTCAGCTTGTTGTAGGTGCCAGTAGGAAATCTGCTCTTTTTCAGGTGTACCATTACTAGGTCTCCTTTATTGAAGTGGGCTTGTCTTCTTTTTTTATCTGCTGCCTTTTTGTAGGAGTCTGTTGTCTGTATAAGATGATCATGGACTTCCTTGTGTAGTTTTTTGATAATTTCTGCCATGCATTCTGCTTCGTTGTTGAGATCCACAGTTGTGGGGAGTGTAGTGAGATCAAAGGTTAATCGTGGTAGTTTGGTATAAACTACTTCGAAGGGGGACTTTCCTGTTGATCTGTTCTTCATATTATTGAAGGCGAATTCAGCTTGAGCCAATGCTAGATCCCATTGTTTTGGTTTTGACCCGCTAAGGCAGCGTAGCAGATTACCGAGGGTCCTGTTTGTTACTTCAGTTTGTCCATCTGTCTGTGGGTGGGCTGTGGTGCTGAATTTCAGTGTTGTGTCAAACTTCTTCCACAGTGTTCGCCAAAAGTGACTCAGGAACTTGACATCTCTGTCTGATACTATGCTTTTAGGTACTCCATGTAGTCGTACTACTTCTTTAAAGAAGAGGTTGGCTATGTAGATTGCATCATTTGTCTTTTTGCATGCTACGAAATGTGTCATTTTGCTGAATCTGTCCACTATAACCATTATTGAGTCAAATTGTCTTTGTGTTTTTGGTAATCCAATCACGAAGTCAATTGATAAATCTTCCCATATTGAGGTCGGGATGGGTAGCGGCGAGTATAATCCTGCATTCGTGCTGGAGCCTTTGGTTCTTTGGCAGATGGGGCATCTTTTTACGAAATTATTGGAGTCTTTTCTTATTTGCGGCCAGTAGTATCGTTTGGAAGTGATCTCCAATGTCTTATTCTGTCCGAAATGTCCAGCTAGCCCTCCAGAATGTGCTTCCTTTATTAAGGCTTCACGTAGTGAGGTGTGCGGGATGCATAATTGTTCTCCTTTAAATAGATATCCTTCAACAATGTGGTAGTCATCAGCGTCTAAGAAGTTGGAGCATTTGTACCAGATATCCTTGAAGTCAGTATCACCTTCGTATAAGTCGGGTAAATGTTTGAATGCTATGATTTCCGGGGACAGTATTGTGAGTAGGGAGCCTTTTCTGCTTAGAGCATCGGCCACCTTATTCTCTTTGCCTGATTGGTGTTTGATCACGAAGTCAAACCTTTGGAGGAAGGATATCCAGCGTGCGTGCATCCTACTGATATTCTTTTGAGCTTGAAGGTATTTTAGTGAGAAATGGTCAGTTAGGAGTACAAATTCTTTAGAGATCAGGTAGTGTTCCCATTGTTTTAGTGCTCGGACGAGGGCATACAGCTCTTGTTCGTATGTGCTCCAGGTCTGTCTTGAGGTGCTGAGTTTTTCACTGAAGTATTCGATAGGATGTCCTTGTTGTACTAGGACAGCTCCAATCCCTGTACAGCATGCATCAACTGCTACTTCAAAAGGTGAAGAGAAATCTGGTAATCTAAGGATAGGGCTGGATGTGAGCTTCTTTTTGATATCTTCAAAGCTTTCTTGTTGTAACGGGGTCCATTTGAAGTTTCCTTTCTTTAGACAGTCAGTTAGTGGTGCGGCTAAAGAGCTGAAATTTCTGATGAATTTCCTGTAAAACGAAGCCAGGCCGAGGAAGGCTTGTATTTCTTTAATGGAGGCAGGAGTCGGCCATGTATGGATGGCTTCGATTTTCTTTGGTTCCATGCTTATGCTTCCTTGTTTGATTATAAAGCCGAGGAATGCAATTTCTTTTTTCATAAACATGCTTTTCTTAGTATTTATGTAGAGTTCCGCTTCTGTTAAGACTTGGAACAGCTTCCTTAGGTGTAGTAAATGCTCATCATTGTTTGTGCTGTAAACAAGTATGTCATCGAAGTAAACTACTATGAATTTGTTGAGAAATGGGTGAAGTACCTGGTTCATCAATCTCATGAAGGTGCTGGGTGCGTTAGAAAGGCCGAATGGCATGACCATCCATTCAAATAATCCTTCGTTTGTCTTGAAGGCTGTCTTCCATTCGTCGCCAGGTCTTACCCGTATTTGATGATAGCCACTTTTCAAGTCAATTTTCGAAAAGATACTGGCTTTTCCGAGTTGATCTAGCAGGTCACTAATCCTTGGAATGGGAAATCTATACTTTACCGTGATGCGGTTGATGGCTCTGCTGTCAACGCACATTCTCCAGCTTCCATCTTTCTTTGGCGTGAGAAGTGCTGGTACTGCACACGGGCTGAGGCTAGGTTTGATGTGCCCTTTCTTTAGTAATTCCTCAATATGATCATGAAGTATTTTGTACTCCTGGGGGCTCATCCTATAGTGAGCCAAATTTGGTAGTGATGCTCCCGGAATCAAGTCTATGTGGTGCTGTATATCTCGAAGGGGTGGGAGTCCCTTCGGTTCTTCCTTTATATGAGGGAACTCATGAAGGAGCTGCTGTAATTTGGGTTCTATGTCTTCAACCTGTTTTTCTTTGGTTTTTTCAATAACAACCAGTCCTAGGATGTCTTGTTCCCTTTCTTTAAGCATGTTTTTCCCACTAACAGTGATGAATAACTGTTTCTCACCTCTTAACCCTTCGTTAATCTTTTTCGTTATAGGGAGTAAGACTACCTTTCTTCCCATCCATTGAAACTCATATGTATTTTCCCTCCCTTTGTGTAATGATTGAGTATCATACTGCCAAGGTCTTCCTAGTAGGAGATGGCATACATCCATCTCAATGACATCACAAACAATTTGGTCTTTGTAGGCGTTTCCAATGGAGAGAGGGACTGTACAGATTTCGCTGACCGTGGCTTCTCCTCCTTTTCTCACCCAACCTATCTTGTAAGGGTTTGGATGTGCTTCAGCCTTTAGATTCAAGACTGTTACTAATTTCTTTGCTACGAAGTTTTCACTGCTGCCGCTGTCTATGATTACATCACATACTCTTCCGTTTATGGTGCATCTTGTCTTGAAAAGACAGTGGCGTTGCAGGTTCTTTTCTTCCTTGGGCGTAATTAGTAACCGTTGGATAACACAAGAGACCCTTTCCCCATCATCTGCTTCAATCAGTTCAGTTTCTTCCTCTGCTTCTATACTGTCTTCACTTATCTGTCCTCCTTCTTCGGCTATTGCAATGGTTTTTCTTTGCGGACAGTTGTTGGACAGGTGGCCAGTTTGGCCACATCGGAAGCATTTTCCTAATGACGAGCGGGAGTAGCTGTTCTGACCACTAGGCTTGAACGTCTGTTCTTTCTTTCTTTCAACGGCTACTTCTTGATTATCAATCTCTTTCCCTTTTGCTTTTGTTGAGGTTGAAGGTTGGTCGTTTGTTTTGCTTTTTGTCGAATTTGTTTCCCATGCTGATCTTCTATTTAGATTCTTGGATCGAATTGCAATCATCTCCTCTACCGTTTCTGCAAATGATATTGCTTCAGACAGGAAACGAAATGGTTGTAGTCTGACCTTTTCCTTGATGTCGAATCGAAGGCCTCCCACAAATCTTGCAACCTGGTGCTGTTCATTTTCGCTTAGGTTTGTTCTTGCACTCAGGCGGTGGAATTCTTCAATGTACTCAGCTACTGTCCGGACACCTTGGCGGCAGTTTTGGTACTGATTGTATAAAGTTTGTTCGTAGTTTGGTGGTAAGAATCTTGCCTTCAATAATTTTTTCATCTTTTCCCATGAGCGAACCGGTTGTTTCCCGCATCTTTGTCTATTGATTTCTAACTGATCCCACCAAGCTGATGCACCAGCCCTTAATTTTAAGGCTACTAGGTGGACTTTCTTGCGTTCAGGCGTATCCATGTAGTTGAAGAAGTTTTCAGTACTCTTTATCCAGTCCAAGAATGCTTCTATGTTTCGTTTGCCATCATACATGGGAAGGTCAATCTTCATCTTATAATCGTGGTATTCTCCTCTTCTGGCCTCAATTCTTTGGTTATTTCTTCCTGCTCGTGCTTCATCATTGAAGTTCCACATGTTTCCTTGTTCATCCCCGCTTGAAGAATCATCTTCTTGGGTTTCTTGCCAAGCTTCTTGATCTTCTTGAAAGTCTTCGTCAAGCTGTTGCTGTATAGCGTAACCGGGTTTCCTTCTTTGAAGTCCTCGTGGATTGTTCATGTTTCTAACGTATCCCCTTGCTCGCCGGCCTCTTGTTTCACCAAAACGTTGGTCGTTTTGGAAGTTAATTTCATTCCGTGGTGGTGGCTGTGGGAATTCTCCTCTTCGGTTTAACAGTTCGACACTTTCCATCAACCTATCAAATTTGTTGTGGAGATCTCCCAAAGATTCTTCAACAGCCAGCAAGCGAACTGTTGATGTCTTTGGAGAGAGGACGGTGATTTCCTCCGCCGCTTCTTGCACACGGTTTTCCCCCGTGGCAGGGTTGTTAACTCTTCGGCCAGCCATTCCGTCCAAGAATCGGGGCTGCTCTGATACCAATTTGATGTAATTCAAAGTTGGATTGATTTTTCAAAAGAATTCTCTGCCATATTTCAGGCTAGGAGACTGTTATATATTGATATCTCAAGGTTAGTTACAAGTTAGTTACAAGGTTGTTTTAGGAAGTTAGTTACAAGACTGTTTTAGGAAGTTAGTTACAGCTGTATTTCTAATTAGTTAGGGATTTTTACTAACTAACTAGCTATAGTTTACATCAGTGAGGCATTTGATTGACAAAGAGAAGCGTCTTTTAATGACCTCTGTTACAGATATTTTACTGCTGTCCCACATGGTAAGAATTCCCCCAGAAGATCCAACAGAAGCCACATAATCCCAGCCAATATCCTTAGAACTCCACAATGATTTTATAAAAGCCGAGTTCAAGGTGTCCTTCTTAGATTCTTGAATCATGACTACAATTGTTGATGACTTTTTTAAGTGCTGCACGTTTAGAGGAGTCGTTCAAACCCTTAGTGTTCCAGGAGACAACCTTAATAATGACTGGGAGGAGGAAAAGGCAGTTGCACATCTAATTTAAGCCAGAATGATTCCACAATCACCGACTATAGACACTAAATCTTTAGGCAAATCCAGGGGAATTTTAATAGGGAGAATATCTTCATCATTGAACAAGACATTCAGATCCATCCCATTAATTTCTGGGACTAATTTAGGGTCAACTTCAGTGTTGGGGACTGCCAATTTAACTGATCTCAACAGTAAGTTGATTAAGTTGGGCAGTAGGAGGGACACGAGACAAGGCATCTGCTGCTTTGTTTTCTAGTCCCGGTTTATACGCGACATCAAAATTGTAGCCAAGAAGCTTAGCAATCCACCTCTGATGTTGAGGTTGGATAACCCTTTGTTCCAATAAAAGTTTCAATGATCGTTGATCAGTTTTCACTACAAACCTCTTGCCCAAAAGATAAGGTCTACAGCGTTGCACAGCCAAAACTACAGCCATTAATTCCCGTTCATAAACTGGTTTAGCACGATTCCTCATAGCTAATGTCTGGCTAAAATAAGCAATTGCCCGATGATTTTGAATTAAGACAGCACCTACCCCGTATCCAGAAGCATCGGTCTCTATTTCAAATGGTAAGAAAAAATCTGGCAGTGCTAAGATTGGGAGAGCCATCGTAGCCATCTTTAAATTCTCAAAAGCTTCAGCAGCTGCAACAGTCCATTCATATGCTCCTTTCTTCAATAATTGAGTCAAAGGAGCAGCCACACTTCCATAATTCATTTTTAACTCGGTTTAGGTTGGTTTGAAACTAAGTTTGTTGACCTTATCCAATTGGTTGCCATTTTCGGTCTTGAAGTGCCCTTTCCACACTTTTTGAACTTTTTGGTAGGCTATGGGTTACCAACTTACACTTAAACTTCGTTAGGTTGTTTTGAAAGTCCAAGTGATACTTAGACACGCCTTGACCACTTTTTAGGTTGGTTTGGAACTAAGTTTGTTGCACTTGCGCACTTGGTTGCCATTTTGGGTCCTGTAGTGTTTCCTTTTTTTCCATACTTCTTGAACTTTTTGGTAGGTTATGAGTGACGAACTTACAAATAAACATTCTTAGGTCGTTCTGAAAGTTCAAGTGATACTTAAACACGGTTTGAAATTTTTTTAGATTTGTTTAAGACTAAGTTTGTTTCACTTGCATACTTGGTTGCCATTTTAGGTCTCCAAGTGCATTTTTCACGCATTTTGAACTTTTTGTTAGTTTGTGAGTTACGAACTTACACTTAATGATTGTTAGGTCGTTTTAAACACATTTTGCGTTGGTTTGAAACTAAGTTTGTTGCACTTACACATTTGATTGAAATGTTGGGTCTTGAAGTACTTTTTTTCACACTTTTTGAAATTTTTTTAGGTTGTGAGTTACGAACTTACGCTTGAGTATTGTTTGGTCGGTTTGAAATCTTAGACACGTTTTGCACTCTTTTTAGGATGGCTTGAAACTAAGTCCGTTGCACTTACATACTTCGTTGCCGTTTTGGGTCTTGAAGTGCTTTTTTTACACTTTTTGAAATTTTGGTAGGTTGTGAGTTACAAACTTACACTTAAGCATTGTTTGGTCGTTTTGAAAGTTGAAGTGATACGTACACACGTTTGATTGAGTTTGTTGCACTTGGTTGTCATTTTTGGTCTTGAAATGCTTTTTTCAACCTTTTTGGTAGATTATGAGTTACGAACCTACATTTAGGATTTGCTAGGTCGTTTTGAAAACTCAAGTAATACCTAGACACGTTTTGAGCACGTTTTAGGTTGGTTTGAACTAAGTTTGTTACACTTACACACTTGGTAGCCATTTTGGGTCTTGTAGTGCTTTTTTCACACTATTGGAACTTTTTTCGTAGGTTATGAGTTACGAACCTACACGTAAGCTTGTTTTAGGTCGTTTTGAAAGTTCAAGTGATACTTAGACACATTTTGTTCAAGTGATACTGTTTTAGGTCGTTTTCAAGTGAACTTTTTTCTTCTTGTATTGACTGTTTTACTATTTCTTCATGGTATTTATTTTCGTAATGAATCTTTCATGTTCTGGTAAACATTGCAGAAACACATAATTTCAGCAATCTGTCAAAGAGTTGAAGGAGAAGACAGAAGTACTTAAAGGTCAAATGAAGACCTAAAAGTTAGGTAATTTTTTGAAAACTTTTTTCTTCGTCTTGCTTAGTTTTAGTGGTATTTGTTAACAGGCTGAGACATACTCTTGTATGCCAAGGCTGGGTGGCCAATTCAATGGATGGCCTGAGACGGTGAAATGACGAGTGTAGAACAAAGTAGACAATCGAGCAGATTTACAAGTAGGAGGATGGTGTTTGGTCTTACTCTAAAGCTACTGCTAGAAAGGTGATTCTCCCTTTATTTACACATGTTATCTATATTTAGTTACTGTTTTTTATGTGATGGTGAATAAATATTTAAGTCGTTTCAAGTTTTTACATCATGCTTGAGTTAATACATTTCCCAACTCGCACTAATTTTAAAGTTGAGACTAAGTTTGTTGCACTTACACACTTGGTTGCCATTTTGGATTTTTGAGTGCTTTTTCTACATTTTTTGAACTGTTTGGTAGGTTATGAGTTATGAAGTAACACTAAAGCATTATTAGGTCGTTTTTAAAGTTCGAGTGATACTTGAACATTTTTTGAACACCTTTTAGGTTGTTACAAACTAAGTTAGTTTTACATACAGCCATGGTTGCCATTTTGAGTCTTGAAAGATTTTTTTTCACACTTTTTGAAATTTTTGGTAAGTTATGAGTTATAAACTTACACTTAAGCGTTGTTAGGGTGTTTGAAAACTTATACGTGTTTTCAATACTTGTTAGGTTTGTATAGAACTAAGTTCGTTGCACTTACACACTTGACACTTTGGGTTTTTGGAGTGTCTTTTTCAAAAACTTTGAACTTTTTGCTAGGTTATGACTTATGAACTTGTATTGAATATTTGTTAGGTCGTTTTGAAAGTTCAAGTGAAACTTAGACACGTTTTGAACTCGTTTTATGTTGGTTTGAAACTAAGTTTTAAACACATTTGATTGACATGTTGGGTCTTGATGTACTTTTTTCACACTTTTTGAAATTTTGGTAGGTTGTGAGTTACAAACTTACACTTAAGCATTGCTTGGTCGTTTTGAAAATTCAAGTGATACTTACACACGTTTTGAATACATTTTAGGTTAGATTGAGTTTGTTGCACTTGGTTGTCATTTTTGGTCTTGAAATGCTTTTTTCGACCTTTTTGGTAGATTATGAGTTACGAACTTACACTTAGGATTTGCTAGGTCGTTTTGAAAAACTCAAGTAATACCTAGACACGTTTTGAGCACGTTTTAGGTTGGTTTGAACTAAGTTTGTTGCACTTACACACTTGGTTGCCATTTTGGGTCTTGTAGTGCTTTTTTCACAATATTTGAACTTTTTTCGTAGGTTATGAGTTACGAACCTACACGTAAGCTTTTTTAGGTCGTTTTGAAAGTTCAAGTGATACTTAGACACGTTTTGAACTCGTTTTAGGTTGGTTTGACACTAAGTTTTAAACACATTTGATTGACATGTTGGGTCTTGAAGTACTTTTTTCATACTTTTTGAAATTTTGGTAGGTTGTGAGTTACAAACTTACACTTAAGCATTGCTTGGTCGTTTTGAAAATTCAAGTGATACTTACACACGTTTTGAATTCATTTTAGGTTAGATTGAGTTTGTTGCACTTGGTTGTCATTTTTGGTCTTGAAATGCTTTTTTCAACCTTTTTGGTAGATTATGAGTTACGAACTTACCCTTAGGATTTGCTAGGTCGTTTTGAAAACTCAAGTAATACCTAGACACGTTTTGAGCACATTTTAGGTTTGTTTGAACTAAGTTTGTTGCACTTACACACTTGGTTGCCATTTTGGGTCTTGTAGTGCTTTTTGCACAATATTTGAACTTTTTTCGTAGGTTATGAGTTACGAACCTGCACGTAAGCTGTTTTAGGTCGTTTTGAAAGTTGCAGTGAAAGTTAGACACGTTTTGAGCATGTTTTAGGTCGTTTTGAGTAAATGGTATGTATGCTGTGATTGTTTGATTGCATGTATAATACCTTATTTAGATGTGTATGCTTGATTGAGAAGCTGATAGAACACCAAGTAATGGTTCTTATTTGTTCATTAAGCAACCAAACTATTATAGAATACAATACTCAAACCAGTCTTGAAAGCACCGAACAAATAAGTACTATTACAGACAATAACCAAGTATAAAATAAAACATTCAAACATCAAAAGTAGTTTAGGATAATGGAAAACACTTTCTAAGATTAAAGTAACTGAACAACTTCTGTAATTCTGCTCTCCAGAAAATACAGCCCCTCCACTTCCAGAAACTGATTAACCAACCCCCATCTTTCCTTCCATCTCTCCCTTTTAACCTCACCCCTGTAACTAACTGTTGTCCCCACTAAGGTGGTTTCCACTTCCTCCAATTCCATCACCTGTGCACGTGCAATTCCACTTGTCTTTCTTCTGCTATATTGTATTGCAATTGGTGGTCTATCATTACTCTCCCTCTCCAAAGACACCTTGTTCTCAAGGTGGGAAATGAGGAAGCTTTTGTGTAAAATCATCACAGTTCTCCCATGTAGCCTCATGAGGTGGTATTCCTTTCCAACTAACAAGCACTTCCCACTTCTTTGTTGCTGGATTTTTAGGATAGCCAAAATTGTCTGCTGGTAGTAACTCTTGAAATGTAGGAACATCATCAATTCCATATAGTTCGGTAAATGTCATTCCTCCCTCCATAGCTCGACATTTTGTCAAGAAACCTTAATCAGATGGTGTCCATGTCTCCATCATGTGTTACAGACTCACTCTAGTCTTTGTCAAACTCGGGTCACCCCTTATAACAACATTCTTTTCATTTTGTATGAAAGTTAAAGTGAGTTTCCGCCAATCCACTTCAGTTACCCCAACGTGTGCAGCCATTGCATTCCAAGGATGACATCCTGATAGAACACTGATGTAGTGTTTCTATTATATTGATAATTCAAACACAACTTACAACATAAGCAAACCGTGAACCTCAGAAAATGAGTCACGTTACATATAATTCACAAACATCAAACAAAGAAAACCTCCTAATCCAAAATTCCGAAACAACAAAGTACTAATAAGCAAACCAGAATATAGAACACCAATCTTCTGCTTCCCCTGTCTTTCAAGCAGTATTGCAGACCTTTTCCTTCACTCCAAAAACTCACTTTATCAAAGAGGCAGCCACATTTTCAGGTATAGAAAATAAAGTAGGTAGTATGTAGGAGGGCTAACCAGAACTGAGTTGCATAAGGTTTGTCTTCCGCCTCTAGAGATGTTATATCTTTTCCACCTTTCAAGTTTCTTGTGAATTCGATCAATGACTGGTTGCCAAAAAGACTTTTGTCGAGGGTAGCCTCCCAAAGGGAGACCTAAATATATAATCGGAAGCTTTTCTACCTTGCACCCTATCAGATTTGCTGTTTGAAACAAATCTTCCTCTCCCACATTAACGCCGCTAAGGGCTGATTTTTCCCAGTTTACTTTCTGCCCCGAACACCATTCGAATAATCTAATGACGTTTTAAAGTTTAAGGAGCATCTTCACATCATACTTACAAAAGAGAAGAGTATCATCGACAAATTGAAGCAAAGGGAGGTGGATCAAGTCTTTGCCAACAAGGAAACCTTCAAACTGGCTGTTAATATGAAGCTTGTTTATGATTTCTCCTAAAACCTCACTTACTAGGAGGAATAAAAAGGGGGAGAGGGGGTACCCTTGGCGGATACCTCTAGATGCTGTTATCCGGCCTCTAGGCTTACCATTGATGAAGACTGAATACTTTGGATTTTTTGGGCAGCTCATTATCCATGATATCCATTTGGAACTAAACTTTTTCAAAGATAAATTTTTTTCTAAAAAGTTCCAATTCACCCTATCAAAGGCTTTTTCCAAGTCAAGTTTTAAAATCCATCCTTTTTTCCGTTTTGCCCTATAATCTTCCACGGCCTCGTTAGCAATTAATATTGGGTCAAGAATTTTCCTACCTTCAATAAAGGCGCTTTGAGTGGGGCTTATAATTGCATCCATAACTTGTTTTAGACGTTCAGATAAAACCTTTGGAGACCGACCTTGTATGGTAACGTAGTAAGGCTGATTGGACGGAAATCCTTGACTAGAGTCACATTCTCTTTTTTCTGCACTAAACAAATGAAGTTTTCTTGGATGCAAGCATTTAATCTTCCATTTCTGTGGAAATCAGACATTAGTGATTTGAAGATATCCTTGAAAATAGACCATTGGGTGATTAGGAACTTCACTGTGAAGCCATCCGGGCCCGGAGCTTTGTTGTTGCCAAGTGCCTTTAATGCCTTAAAGATCTCCTCCACTGAAAATTGGGTAACAAGAGCCTCATTCTGAATTGAGGAAACACAAGACCAATTACTGTTAATAGGGATGAATCTGTCCTCCGGAATTCTGGTATAAAGTGACTCAAAAAATTCCAGCACAATCCTTTCAATGTTGCGGAATGAAGTCGAGACAATCCCATCATCATCTTTTAATTCAGTTATGAGGTTCCTTCTTTTTTTCGCATTTAGAAAGCGGTGGAAGAAGCCCGTATTCTCATCACCCAAAGAAAGCCAATTGAGTTTACTCTTCTGAATAAAATTACGCTCTTCATTTTGATAAATACTAAGTAATTCCGCTTGCAAAGCAGCTCTAGAATTCAACTCTTCTTGATTTAATCCAATCAACTCAGCCACAGAATCATATTTTTCTAATTTTGACATCAAGGATTTCTCTGTTTTTTTTTTTTTACCTTAGCTTGCACAGCAATATTCCAAGCTTTTACTGCCAATTTAACTGATCTCAACTGCTCATGAAGAATGAAACCAGCCCATCCCTGGAAGTTAGAGTTGCTCACTGTTTCAACAATAATCTGATTAGAATCACTGGACACCAACCAGCTGTTACAAAACCGAAAAGGAGAGGGACCCCAAAGAAAAGAACCAGCCTCCAAGAATAAAGGAAAGTGATCCGAGGAGATGCGTGCTTTTCGAGAAACCCGAGAATTTTCAAAACAAACATCCCACATCTGATTTATGAAGAATCTGTCTAATAATGATCTTCAAGGAGAATTACCGTCTCTAGACCAAGTGAACCTTCCGTTTTGCAATGGAATTTCCATGAGAGAAACCATGTCAATAAACTTATTGAATAATGACATTCCTCTAGTACTTCTGCCAAAAGGAAATCTTTCCCGGTCCCAACGAGTGATATTAAAATCCCCACCTATGCACCAGGCCACGGACGAACAATCAGCTAAGGAAGACAATTCGGGCCAAACCAATTTCCTTTCTCTGCAACCACAATGGGCCATAGACATTTGTGATCCAACAAACCTTTTTGCACAAAGTGAGGCATTTGTTTGACAAAGAGAAGCGTCTTTTAATGACCTCTGTTACAGATATTTTACTGCTGTCCCACATGGTAAGAATTCCCCCAGAAGATCCAACAGAAGCCACATAATCCCAGCCAATATCCTTAGAACTCCACAATGATTTTATAAAAGCCGAGTTCAAGGTGTCCTTCTTAGATTCTTGAATCATGACTACAATTGTTGATGACTTTTTTAAGTGCTGCACGTTTAGAGGAGTCGTTCAAACCCTTAGTGTTCCAGGAGACAACCTTAATAATGACTGGGAGGAGGAAAAGGCAGTTGCACATCTAATTTAATCCAGAAATGATTTCCAACAATCACCGACTATAGACACTAAATCTTTAGGCAAATCCAGGGGAATTTTAATAGGGAGAATATCTTCATCATTGATTCAGATCCATCCCATTAATTTCTGGGACTAATTTAGGGTCAACTTCAGTGTTGGGGACTGCCAATTTAACTGATCTCAACAGTAAGTTGATTAAGTTGGGCAGTAGGAGGGACACGAGACAAGGCATCTGCTGCTTTGTTTTCTAGTCCCGGTTTATACGCGACATCAAAATTGTAGCCAAGAAGCTTAGCAATCCACCTCTGATGTTGAGGTTGGATAACCCTTTGTTCCAATGAAAGTTTCAATGATCGTTGATCAGTTTTCACTACAAACCTCTTGCCCAAAAGATAAGGTCTACAGCGTTGCACAGCCAAAACTACACCATTAATTCCCGTTCATAAACTGGTTTAGCACGATTCCTCATAGCTAATGTCTGGCTAAAATAAGCAATTGCCCGATGATTTTGAATTAAGACAGCACCTACCCCGTATCCAGAAGCATCGGTCTCTATTTCAAATGGTAAGAAAAAATCTGGCAGTGCTAAGATTGGGAGAGCCATCGTAGCCATCTTTAAATTCTCAAAAGCTTCAGCAGCTGCAACAGTCCATTCATATGCTCCTTTCTTCAATAATTGAGTCAAAGGAGCAGCCACACTTCCATAATTCATTTTTAACTCGGTTTAGGTTGGTTTGAAACTAAGTTTGTTGACCTTATCCAATTGGTTGCCATTTTCGGTCTTGAAGTGCCCTTTCCACACTTTTTGAACTTTTTGGTAGGCTATGGGTTACCAACTTACACTTAAACTTCGTTAGGTTGTTTTGAAAGTCCAAGTGATACTTAGACACGCCTTGACCACTTTTTAGGTTGGTTTGGAACTAAGTTTGTTGCACTTGCGCACTTGGTTGCCATTTTGGGTCCTGTAGTGTTTCCTTTTTTTCCATACTTCTTGAACTTTTTGGTAGGTTATGAGTGACGAACTTAAAATAAACATTCTTAGGTCGTTCTGAAAGTTCAAGTGATACTTAAACACGGTTTGAAATTTTTTTAGATTTGTTTAAGACTAAGTTTGTTTCACTTGCATACTTGGTTGCCATTTTAGGTCTCCAAGTGCATTTTTCACGCATTTTGAACTTTTTGTTAGTTTGTGAGTTACGAACTTACACTTAATGATTGTTAGGTCGTTTTAAACACATTTTGCGTTGGTTTGAAACTAAGTTTGTTGCACTTACACATTTGATTGAAATGTTGGGTCTTGAAGTACTTTTTTCACACTTTTTGAAATTTTTTTAGGTTGTGAGTTACGAACTTACGCTTGAGTATTGTTTGGTCGGTTTGAAATCTTAGACACGTTTTGCACTCTTTTTAGGATGGCTTGAAACTAAGTCCGTTGCACTTACATACTTCGTTGCCGTTTTGGGTCTTGAAGTGCTTTTTTTACACTTTTTGAAATTTTGGTAGGTTGTGAGTTACAAACTTACACTTAAGCATTGTTTGGTCGTTTTGAAAGTTGAAGTGATACGTACACACGTTTGATTGAGTTTGTTGCACTTGGTTGTCATTTTTGGTCTTGAAATGCTTTTTTCAACCTTTTGGTAGATTATGAGTTACGAACCTACATTTAGGATTTGCTAGGTCGTTTTGAAAACTCAAGTAATACCTAGACACGTTTTGAGCACGTTTTAGGTTGGTTTGAACTAAGTTTGTTACACTTACACACTTGGTAGCCATTTTGGGTCTTGTAGTGCTTTTTTCACACTATTGGAACTTTTTTCGTAGGTTATGAGTTACGAACCTACACGTAAGCTTGTTTTAGGTCGTTTTGAAAGTTCAAGTGATACTTAGACACATTTTGTTCAAGTGATACTGTTTTAGGTCGTTTTCAAGTGAACTTTTTTCTTCTTGTATTGACTGTTTTACTATTTCTTCATGGTATTTATTTTCGTAATGAATCTTTCATGTTCTGGTAAACATTGCAGAAACACATAATTTCAGCAATCTGTCAAAGAGTTGAAGGAGAAGACAGAAGTACTTAAAGGTCAAATGAAGACCTAAAAGTTAGGTAATTTTTTGAAAACTTTTTTCTTCGTCTTGCTTAGTTTTAGTGGTTTTGTTAACAGGCTGAGACATACTCTTTGTTGATTTTATGGAATAAATCTATATTTCATTTATTATTTAGTAGAGATACAAGCCTATATATAACCATAGAGAAATACACTTAAGGAAATAATATCAAATAATATCTCTAGAATTATATCTCCTAATAATAATCTAATTATATTAATACCCTCCCTCAAACTCAAGGTTGAAATCACAAACTTGAGTTTGCTAAGAACTAAGAAAAGAAACAATATATCTAGAATAGAATAAAAAACCCGAAGAACAAACACACAAAGAACTTCTAGGTTAGAACAAACCCACGAAAAACTTCTGGGATAGAAACATAGATCCTCGTATAGAGATCTATAACAGAACCTAGGAAGAACGAAACAAGAACTTCGAGGGCAAAATGAAAGAGCAAAACTGAAGCAAAGTAGAATCAAAGCTGGACGAAAACAAGGTCGGAATTGGACAGAAGTGTTTTGTCGGATCAGATGGAACTGAACGAACTAAACTAGAGCAAGTCAGAATCAGATTAAACGGGAAATCTGGGGCGAACAGAACGGAAACTGAACTGAATGGAGCAGAGAGGCTTAGCGGATCTGAACAAAAACAGAATGGAGGCGTCGTTGGATCTGGGCTTCGATCTAAACTTCAAAGGCAGACATGAAGAATGGGTCTGAATGAAATCATACAGGTCTGGAACAAATTGGAGGCGGACGCGAGGATCTGAGGACATGGGGTTTCATGGGTTTTGTCGAGACAACATAAAAAGATGGAGCAACGACAACGAAACACAGCCGCGAGCGGAGCTTCTTGGACGATGGACAAAACCGAAACTCTTCGGCTGGGCGTTCGGCTTCAAACGGCAGAGGCGTTCGGCTTCAACTGGCAGAGGTTCAATCGGCTGCTTGGCTAACAGAAAAACAAGAGGTCGGACGAAGAACTATGAAGGAGATGGCCGCCGCGGACGCTAGTGAAAAACTAATGGGGTTTCTGGGTTTGGATAGTGGCAGATTTGAACAGCAATGAGTGGCAAAGGAAGGTGCAACGACAACGGCAGATTTGCAGATCTAAGGGGTGGCTTCGGCTAATGGGAGATGATTTTGCCTCCGTTGATGGCTAATGAGAGATGATTCTGCCTCCGTTGATGAATGATCAACGGAGGCAGAGATCAAACGGGATGTGGAGGCTAGAATTCAATAAGGCGAAAACCCTAGAGCTCTGATACCATGTTGATTTTATGGAAAAATCTATATTTCATTTATTATTTAGTAGAGATACAAGCCTATATATAACCATAGAGAAATACACTTAAGGAAATAATATCAAATAATATCTCTAGAATTATATCTCCTAATAATAATCTAATTATATTAATACTCTTGTATGCCAAGGCTGGGTGGCCAATTCAATGGATGGCCTGAGACGGTGAAATGACGAGTGTAGAACAAAGTAGACAATCGAGCAGATTTACAAGTAGGAGGATGGTGTTTGGTCTTACTCTAAAGCTACTGCTAGAAAGGTGATTCTCCCTTTATTTACACATGTTATCTATATTTAATTACTGTTTTTATGTGATGGTGAATAAATATTTAAGTCGTTTCAAGTTTGTACATCATGCTTGAGTTAATACATTTCCCAACTCGCACTAATTTTAAAGTTGAGACTAAGTTTGTTGCACTTACACACTTGGTTGCCATTTTGGATTTTGGAGTGCTTTTTCTACATTTTTTGAACTGTTTGGTAGGTTATGAGTTATGAAGAAGCATTATTAGGTCGTTTTTAAAGTTCGAGTGATACTTAACATTTTTTGAACACCTTTTAGGTTGTTACAAACTAAGTTAGTTTTACATACAGCCATGGTTCCATTTTGAGTCTTGAAAGATTTTTTTTCACACTTTTTGAAATTTTTGGTAAGTTATGAGTTATAAACTTACACTTAAGCGTTGTTAGGGTGTTCGAAAACTTATACGTGTTTTCAATACTTGTTAGGTTTGTATAGAACTAAGTTCGTTGCACTTACACACTTGACATTTTGGGTTTTGGAGTGTCTTTTTCAAAATTTTGAACTTTTTTCTAGGTTATGACTTATGAACTTGTATTGAATATTTGTTAGGTCGTTTTGAAAGTTCAAGTGAAACTTAGACACGTTTTGAACTCGTTTTAGGTTGGTTTGAAACTAAGTTTTAACACATTTGATTGACATGTTGGGTCTTGAAGTACTTTTTTCACTTTTTGAAATTTTGGTAGGTTGTGAGTTACAAACTTACACTGAAGCATTGCTTGGTCGTTTTGAAAATTCAAGTGATACTTACACACGTTTTGAATACATTTTAGGTTAGATTGAGTTTGTTGCACTTGGTTGTCATTTTTGGTCTTGAAATGCTTTTTTCAACCTTTTTGGTAGATTATGAGTTACGAACTTACACTTAGGATTTGCTAGATCATTTTGAAAACTCAAGTAATACCTAGACACGTTTTGAGCATGTTTTAGGTTGGTTTGATCTAAGTTTGTTGCACTTACACACTTGGTTGCCATTTTGGGTCTTGTAGTGCTTTTTTCACTCTATTTGAACTTTTTTCGTAGGTTATGAGTTACGAACCTACACGTAAGCTGTTTTAGGTCGTTTTGAAAGTTCAAGTGATACTTAGACACGTTTTGAACTCGTTTTAGGTTGGTTTGACACTAAGTTTTAAACACATTTGATTGACATGTTGGGTCTTGAAGTACTTTTTTCACACTTTTTGAAATTTTGGTAGGTTGTGAGTTACAAACTTACACTTAAGCATTGCTGGGTCGTTTTGAAAATTCAAGTGATACTTACACACGTTTTGAATACATTTTAGGTTAGATTGAGTTTGTTGCACTTGGTTGTCATTTTTGGTCTTGAAATGCTTTTTTCAACCTTTTCGGTAGATTATGAGTTACGAACTTACCCTTAGGATTTGCTAGGTCGTTTTGAAAACTCAAGTAATACCTAGACACGTTTTGAGCACGTTTTAGGTTGGTTTGAACTAAGTTTGTTGCACTTACACACTTGGTTGCCATTTTGGGTCTTGTAGTGCTTTTTTCACAATATTTGAACTTTTTTCGTAGGTTATGAGTTACGAACCTGCACGTAAGCTGTTTTAGGTCGTTTTGAAAGTTGCAGTGAAAGTTAGACACGTTTTGAGCACGTTTTAGGTCGTTTTGAGTAAATGGTATGTATGTTGTGATTGTTTGATTGCATGTATAATACCTTATTGAGATGTGTATGCTTGATTGAGAAGCTGATAGAACACCAAGTAATGGTTCTTATTTGTTCATTAAGGAACCAAACTATTACATAGAATACAATACTCAAACCAGTCTTGAAAGCACCGAACAAACAAGTACTATTACAGACAATAACCAAGTATAAAATAAAACATTCAAACATCAAAAGTAGTTTAGGATAATGGAAAACACTTTCTAAGATTAAAGTAACTGAACAACTTCTGTAATTCTGCTCTCCAGAAAATACAGCCCCTCCACTTCCAGAAACTGATTAACCAACCCCCATCTTTCCTTCCATCTCTCCCTTTTAACCTCCCCCTGTAACTAACTGTTGTCCCCACTAAGGTGGTTTCCACTTCCTCCAATTCCATCACCTGTGCACGTGCAATTCCACTTGTCTTTCTTCTGCTATATTGTATTGCAATTGGTGGTCTATCATTACTCTCCCTCTCCAAAGACACCTTGTTCTCAAGGTGGGAAATGAGGAAGCTTTTGTGTAAAATCATCACAGTTCTCCCATGTAGCCTCATGAGGTGGTATTCCTTTCCAACTAACAAGCACTTCCCACTTCTTTGTTGCTGGATTTTTAGGATAGCCAAAATTGTCTGCTGGTAGTAACTCTTGAAATGTAGGAACATCATCAATTCCATATAGTTCGGTAAATGTCATTCCTCCCTCCATAGCTCGACATTTTGTCAAGAAACCTTAATCAGATGGTGTCCATGTCTCCATCATGTGTTACAGACTCACTCTAGTCTTTGTCAAACTCGGGTCACCCCTTATAACAACATTCTTTTCATTTTGTATGAAAGTAAAGTGAGTTTCCGCAATCCACTTCAGTTACCCCAACGTGTGCAGCCATTGCATTCCAAGGATGACATCCTGATAGAACACTGATGTAGTGTTTCTATTATATTGATAATTCAAACACAACTTACAACATAAGCAAACCGTGAACCTCAGAAAATGAGTCACGTTACATATAATTCACAAACATCAAACAAAGAAAACCTCCTAATCCAAAATTCCGAACACAAAAATACTAATAAGCAAACCAGAATATAGAACACCAATCTTCTGCTTCCCCTGTCTTTCAAGCAGTATTGCAGACCTTTTCCTTCACTCCAAAAACTCACTTTAACAAAGAGGCAGCCACATTTTCAGGTATAGAAAATAAAGTAGGTAGTATGTAGGAAGGCTAACCAGAACTGAGTTGCATAAGGTTTGTCTTCCGCCTCTAGAGATGTTATATCTTTTCCACCTTTCAAGTTTCTTGTGAATTCGATCAATGACTGGTTGCCAAAAAGACTTTTGTCGAGGGTAGCCTCCCAAAGGGAGACCTAAATATATAATCGGAAGCTTTTCTACCTTGCACCCTATCAGATTTGCTGTTTGAAACAAATCTTCCTCTCCCACATTAACGCCGCTAAGGGCTGATTTTTCCCAGTTTACTTTCTGCCCCGAACACCATTCGAATAATCTAATGACGTTTTAAAGTTTAAGGAGCATCTTCACATCATACTTACAAAAGAGAAGAGTATCATCGACAAATTGAAGCAAAGGGAGGTGGATCAAGTCTTTGCCAACAAGGAAACCTTCAAACTGGCTGTTAATATGAAGCTTGTTTATGATTTCTCCTAAAACCTCACTTACTAGGAGGAATAAAAAGGGGAGAGGGGGTCCCTTGGCGGATACCTCTAGATGCTGTTATCCGGCCTCTAGGCTTACCATTGATGAAGACTGAATACTTTGGATTTTTTAGGCAGCCCATTATCCATGATATCCATTTGGAACTAAACTTTTTCAAAGATAAATTTTTTTCTAAAAAGTTCCAATTCACCCTATCAAAGGCTTTTTCCAAGTCAAGTTTTAAAATCCATCCTTTTTTCCGTTTTGCCCTATAATCTTCCACGGCCTCGTTAGCAATTAATATTGGGTCAAGAATTTGCCTACCTTCAATAAAGGCGCTTTGAGTGGGGCTTATAATTGCATCCATAACTTGTTTTAGACGTTCAGATAAAACCTTTGCGACGACCTTGTATGCTAACGTAGTAAGGCTGATTGGACGGAAATCCTTGACTAGAGTCACATTCTCTTTTTTCTGCACTAAACAAATGAAGTTTTCTTGGATGCAAGCATTTAATCTTCCATTTCTGTGGAAATCAGACATTAGTGATTTGAAGATATCCTTGAAAATAGACCATTGGGTGATTAGGAACTTCACTGTGAAGCCATCCGGGCCCGGAGCTTTATTGTTGCCAAGTGCCTTTAATGCCTTAAAGATCTCCTCCACTGAAAACTGGGTAACAAGAGCCTCATTCTGAATTGAGGAAACACAAGACCAATTACTGTTAATAGGGATGAATCTGTCCCCCGAATTCTGGTATAAAGTGACTCAAAAAATTCCAGCACAAGCCTTTCAATGTCGCGGAATGAAGTCGAGACAACCCATCATCATCTTTTAATTCAGTTATGAGGTTCCTTCTTTTTTCGCATTTAGAAAGCGGTGGAAGAAGCCCGTATTCTCATCACCCAAAGAAAGCCAATTGAGTTTACTCTTCTGAATAAAATTACGCTCTTCATTTTGATAAATACTAAGTAATTCCGCTTGCAAAGCAGCTCTAGAATTCAATTTTTTTAATCCAATCAACTCAGCCACAGAATCATATTTTTCTAATTTTGACATCAAGGATTTCTCTGTTTTTTTTTTTTACCTTAGCTTGCGCAGCAATATTCCAAGCTTTTACTGCCAATTTAACTGATCTCAACTGCTCATGAAGAATGAAACCAGCCCATCCCTGGAAGTTAGAGTTGCTCACTGTTTCAACAATAATCTGATTAGAATCACTGGACACCAACCAGCTGTTACAAAACCGAAAAGGAGAGGGACCCCAAAGAAAAGAACCAGCCTCCAAGAATAAAGGAAAGTGATCCGAGGATGCGTGCTTTTCGAGAAACCCGAGAATTTTCAAAACAAACATCCCACATCTGATTTATGAAGAAATCTGTCTAATAATGATCTTCAAGGAGAATTACCGTCTCTAGACCAAGTGAACCTTCTTTTGCAATGGAATTTCCATGAGAGAAACCATGTCAATAAACTTATTGAATAATGACATTCCTCTAGTACTTCTGCCAAAAGGAAATCTTTCCCGCCCAACGAGTGATATTAAAATCCCCACCTATGCACCAGGCCACGGCCGAACAATCAGCCAAGGAAGACAATTCGGGCCAAACCAATTTCCTTTCTCTGCAACCACAAGGCCATAGACATTTGTGATCCAACAAACCTTTTTGCACAAAGTGAGGCATTTGATTGACAAAGAGAAGCGTCTTTTAATGACCTCTGTTACAGATATTTTACTGCTGTCCCACATGGTAAGAATTCCCCCAGAAGATCCAACAGAAGCCACATAATCCCAGCCAATATCCTTACAACTCCACAATGATTTTATAAAAGCCGAGTTCAAGGTGTCCTTCTTAGATTCTTGAATCATGACTACAATTGTTGATGATTTTTTAAGTGCTGCACGTTTAGAGGAGTCGTTCAAACCCTTAGTGTTCCAGGAGACAACCTTAATAATGACTGGGAGGAGGAAAAGGCAGTTGCACATCTAATTTAAGCCAGAATGATTCCACAATCCGACTATAGACACTAAATCTTTAGGCAAATCCAGGGGAATTTTAATAGGGAGAATATCTTCATCATTATTCAGATCCATCCCATTAATTTCTGGGACTAATTTAGGGTCAACTTCAGTGTTGGGGACTGCCAATTTAACTGATCTCAACAGTAAGTTGATTAAGTTGGGCAGTAGGAGGGACACGAGACAAGGCATCTGCTGCTTTGTTTTCTAGTCCCGGTTTATACACGACATCAAAATTGTAGCCAAGAAGCTTAGCAATCCACCTCTGATGTTGAGGTTGGATAACCCTTTGTTCCAATAAAAGTTCCAATGATCGTTGATCAGTTTTCACTTCAAACCTCTTGCCCAAAAGATAAGGTCTACAGCGTTGCACAGCCAAAACTACAGCCATTAATTCCCGTTCATAAACTGGTTTAGCACGATCCCTCATAGCTAATGTCTGGCTAGAATAAGCAATTGGCCGATGATTTTGAATTAAGACAGCACCTACCCCATATCCAGAAGCATCGGTCTCTATTTCAAATGGTAAGGAAAAATCTGGCAGTGCTAAGATTGGGAGAGTCATCGTAGCCATCTTTAAATTCTCAAAAGCTTCAGCAGCTGCAACAGTCCATTCATATGCTCCTTTCTTCAATAATTGAGTCAAAGGAGTAGCCACACTTCCATAATTCATTACAAATCTTCGATAATATCCTGTCAACCCAAAGAAATCCACGAACTTCACGGACATTAGTGGGCACGGGCCATTCTTTGATAGATCTAATTTTCTCGGGATCAACCTCTACACCCTTTCCCGAAATTATATGGCCAAGATACTCCACTTTCATTTTGGCAAACCCACACTTGTGCATATTACCATATAATTTATTCTCTCGCAGCACCTCTAACACCCATTCTAAATGTTGAAGAATCCAAAATAAATTAATATATCATCAAAAACGACTAAGAAAACCTGTGTAGGTAAGGTTTAAAGATACTATTCATCAAAGCTTGAAACGTTGATGGTGCATTGGTGAGCCCAAAAGGCATGACAAGAAACTCATAATGCCCCTCGTGAGTTCTAAAAGCTGTTTTCTTCAAATCCTTTTTACACATTCTAATTTGATGATATCCCGCCTTGAGATCAATCTTCGAAAATATATTAGCCCCATTAAGTTCATCAAACAATTCCTCTACTACTGGAATAGGAAACTTGTATGGAACGGTCACACTATTCAACGCACGGTAATCTACACAAAACCGTCAACTACCATTTTTTTTTCACCAACAAGACCGGGCTCGAATATGGACTAGTACTAGGTTTTTATGCCAAATGCCATCATTTCATCAACCAATCTTTCCATCTCCTCCTTTTGCTGGTATGCATATCTATAAGGCCGAACATTGACTGGATTAGTCCCCTTCTTAAGATGTATATGATGTTCAATGGTACATTGTGGTGGCAACTCTCCAGGCCAACCAAAAACATCTTCATTCTTAGCTAACACGGCTGGAATAGACTCATGAGTGGTAGGCACTTCATCAACCCCATACATCGCTGCAAATGCCATTCCACCTTCCAAAGATCTACACTCAATCAGAAATCCCTGATCAAGTTCTGTCCATGTCTTCATCATGTGCTTCAAACTCACCCTAGCCTTCGTATGACTCGGATCTCCCCTCAATACAACCTTCTTCCCATTTTGTATGAATGTCAAAGTAAGTTTTCACCAATCTACTTCGGTTACTCCTAATGTATGTAGCCATTGCATACCAAGAATGACATCCACTCCCCCCCAATTCCAATGGCAGAAAATTATCCACAACCTTCCATTCACCCAATAGCAGTTCCACTTGTTTACAAATTCCCTTCCCTTTTACAGCAGATTCAGACCCCAAAATAACCCCATAATCAGAAGTTTCCTGCAACTGCAACAACAATTGAGTTACTAACTTTTCATATATAAAATTATTGGTCGCGCCGCAATCTATCGATACTACTACTGACCTTTCTCTAATCATACCTTTAATTTTCATAGTTCCAGGGTTTGTTAATCCCACCACCGAATTTATTGACAATTCGATCACGGGTTCTTCTGGTTTAACAACTTCAGTCTCCTGTATTTCAGTTTCCACACTTCTTCAACTACTCTAGTTCTTCCCCATTTGCCCCAACAACTAAAACTCTAAGTTCCTTATGATCTTTCACGTTACACTTATGGCCCACAAAAAATCATTCCTCACAGCGAAAACAGAGACCTTTCTCACGTCTAGCCTGAAATTCAGCATCAGAAAGTCGTTTTAGTGGTCCTTCTCGTCGATTAGGTTCACCAGCCACTCCTCGAATTGTAATCATCCGCATTCGAACAATCCCTCCTGACTTATTATCATTAGAAATCACAGGAATTTGAGGTTTAAAGGAAGCAGAAACCTGGAATTTTCCATCCGCTGCACGTTTGAAACTTGATTCTCCCATTATCACTTCTCGGTTCTCAATCTTTTGGGCCAACTTCATCATTTGAGCAAGCCCCATAGGTTCCCAACATTCCATGTCTGCCTTAATCCATGGTTTCAAACCATTCATAAATGTTTCTTCTAAGACAGCCTTTTGTAGAAAAGGCAATGGTGCTACTGATTTATCAAATAAATTCCAATATTCTTCCACTGTAATATCTTGCTTGATCTTTAAAAATCTTCCCAGAATTGATCCCTCACGACTCGATCGAAATCAAACAATAAGTCTCTTCTTTAAATCGTCCCAATTAACAAACGGTTCACGATCTTCATGAGATCTATACCAATTCAAAGCTGCTCCATCAAAACTAAGAATGGACACAATCATTTTCTCTGACTCACTCAGTTTGTGTATCTGAAAGTATCTCTCAGCCCTAAACAACCAAGAATCGTGATCATTTCCCACAAAAACTGGCATTTCAATTTTTTTAAATTTGCTTCGGTCGCCCGCAGAATCTTCACCCTCCAACTTGGTATGTTTTTCCTCAGATTTTCCTCCCATCATCGTCCAATCACTGACATCAACCATGCTGTCAACTCACTTGATGATCCTTCTAGTACTTCTTCCATCGTTGTCTTCCCTTTGATCATTCCTTCAATATATTTCAACAGTGTTTCTGGTTGCTGTTGTTGCTTCTCAGCCTGTACTCCTAACCTCTCAATACTCTTCGCCAAAGATGACATGTTTTCCTTGATTGTTGGCAGATCATGTAATTCTGCTCGAATGCCGGATATTTCTTGATCTACCATTTCCAACTTTTCCTCAATTCGCTTTTGAGCCATGATATAGAACTTCACAGATTCGATTTCTCCGATACCAAAATGATAGAACACCAAATAGTGTGTTCTACTAATTTATTAATCAGCCAAACATTTACAGAAAACAGGTTCTAACACAGTCTTGAAAACAAAGTACTCGACAATTTGGAAGACAGAAATCCCTAAAAGAGTGAATATCACGCTTTGGAGAATGCGAAATGGACTATGAACTGTGCAGAAGTTTTGCAAATGAAACCTCCCTTTCTCAGTTTATCTCCTCATGTTTGTCCCTTGTGTTTGCATGCTTTAGAAGATTTACATCATATTTTCTTCTCCTGCTTACATGCAAAGAAGTGTTGGTTTGGCTTACTTGGCTATCTTCATTTGAATTGGGTTTTCGACTATAGATTTAGGAGAACGCGGTCCAGCTTATTTCATGTCCCATTCTCAAGAAGAAACCAAGATTGATTTGGTTAAATGCAGTAAAGGCCATTTTACCATAAATTTGGTTTGAACATAATCAACTAACATTTCAAAATAAAGCTTCCTCTTGGACAACTCGAGTCGAAATGGCTAGAATCAATGCTTCTACTTGATGCTCTCTTTCAAAAGACTTCAAAGATTTCTCCATACAAGATATAAGTCATAACTGGCCGACTTTCATTTTTAATTCTTAGTCCACTACTGTACTCTTATTTTATTTCTTTTGGATTTCTAGTGGTCTTAAATCTATGTTGTATAGTTATTGGCAGTTTGTATGATCTATTCTAAACCTTGTCGTTGGTTTAGTCTTTTGGTTTAAGTCTCGATATGGTGAGAACGCTAAGTGGGTGTCAACCTAGATGAGATGTCCGAGTGCACTAGCTGATCCTAGGGCTTCTTTGTATTATCTTTTGTCTTGTCTACTCATTTTCAGCTTCATGAAGAGGCTCCTTTCCTATTTCAAAAAAAAAAAAAAAAAGGTAAATGTGTGATTCTTATAAAGTAAATTATCCTACGATTAAAAGTTTGACTTAGACTATTCCAAGTGCTTCACCAAATCTTAAATATTTGAACCAACTGCACCAACTTTGCACAACACAACAATGTAAAAACATTAACTACTTTCTCTTTATGCACATTATATATCAAATAAAAATATTAGAAGGGAAAAAATGGAAAAAAGACTGTGTTAAGAAAGATGGATGGAAACCTTATAATGATACATATTTTTACAAATCCAGATGTACGGGTGCTCGTGTGTGTTCAATAAAGTAAATAATAGAAAATTTTTCAAACAAAAACCAAGCATAATAAATTTCTATGACCATTAAGACATCCATATTCTTATCGCTTCTCTCCCACGTTTCACGAAGGCCCTCAGCCATCTGCCAGTTCCATTTGAATTATTTTTGATAAAGCCCATTAAAAAAAAAAAAGTTCAAAATGCATGAAAAATGCACTTTGAGACCTAAAATGACAACCAAGTATGCAAGTGAAACAAACTTAGTCTTAAACAAGTCCCAAAATGGCAATCAAGTGGGTAAGGTCAACAAACTTAGTATCTCTTGATTTGAAATTTGAAAAATATTTGTAAGGTGTGATAAATTCAAAATCAAATCATTTTATGTTTATGTCGTTGAATTTAAAGAAATCAAATGATTATAAATCAACTTTTAAAAATTAAAAATTGTTTCTAGACATCCATATTCTTACCGATTAAAATTCAACTTACATATTTCTTTTTTACTTGATATCTAAAATTTACATATACTTTAAAATTTATTTCTTCTCTTTTCATTTTTTTTCTCATATTTCATTTTTCAAGATTTAAATAGTTTTTTTTGTTTTATCTGTACTTTTTTTGATAGGTTATGAGTTATGAGCTTATAGTTTAGTCGTGTTAGGTCGTTTTGAAAATTCAAGTGATACTCCAAGGTTATTCTTGGAATATTCTTTTACATTATATTTGTTAAATCACTATTTAGTTTATTAAGAGCTTGATAAATAACCACTAAACTAAAACCATAGAGGATAATTGATAGACCATTAGTACATGTTCTATCACTAACTAACCGACGGTAAAACTTTATGAATATCTTCAGCAATTTTATCATTTAAGACAATTTTTCGTATAATATCGACATGAACATCGTAAGAAAACTCAAATTAAGTAAGTTAAATTAAAAAAAAAATTGTATGAATGTTTCGAGAACCATTAATTATAAATTCAACATTTTTGAATGAAAAATTGGATTGGTTTGTGGTGACGGCTAACATGCATGTCTAACAATTATTTTCAATTTCTAATACTTTCATCCATTGCCAAAGTTGGAAACTAATGTTCACAATTTTTTTATCTTATTAAATGAAATTTCACATTTCTTGAAAATTTTGGATTATAATTATTTGAAAAACAAAATATATATTTTTTGCTTTATCGTTACTGAAAATTTTATCTCAATTTTTGCAGTAAAATTTGATTTTTTAGTCTAAATTTTAAAAACAAAATATTTGTTTTAGTTATAAAGAAATTGTTTTGGATTTTAAATGGGTTTTATCACAAATAATTCAAATATATTTTAATCCCTCATCTCCCCTTCTCTCTCACTCACGTTTCAAATTTTTCTTCTCCGGCTATCTTCTCTCTCTCTGCTTTCTCGTCTCTCCCCTTCTCTCATCTTCTTCGTCTTCCTCAAAATCGCCGATTCACGGCCATCTTCTTCTCCTACCCCTAACAGCGCCGGATTTCTCAACTGTCGATCGAGTGACAATCGTGCCTGCCTGCTTGACAAAGCCTTTTCGGTCTACCAATAAAGGAAAAACGATTGCTGGTGACACGAAAGCTGTGCTCAACGCTCTTTTTCCTATTCCACTGCACGTCGTGGTCTTTCCCTTGCTGGTTGGATGACTACTATGGACGAAGAGCACAACTACTTCCAGTCTCTGGTCGATAAGTACCCAAGGAAGGTAAATTCCAGCTGAGAAAGTCGAGAGCTCCTTAGTTGATCACAAATCCTTCCAAATTCTTTGTTCGTAGACTAATTTGAAATCCTTCCAATATGGATCCATGCTGTCTTTTATATCCATAAGATACCAATTAGATTGTGTTAATTATTGTTTATAAGAAAATATTTGTGTGCAGAGTTGCAGTGGGTAAATCTTAATGGCTGGCAGAAAATTGGTTCGGGATATATTACTCTCAAGACAAAGTATTTTCTATCAGTTTACTTCCCATGGGGTATTTGCTCTTCCTATGCTTTATCCTTATCGCATCTTTCTCCGCTGTAGTCTTCATAGGATGGATTTCTGTGGTGTAAATTTATTCATCTAGTTTGTTTGATTTATGGTTGCATTTAGGGAGAAGGTAAATTACATAAGCCACAGTAGTTATGGAAAAAATCTCCAATTTACAGCAAGTTAAAGAAAAAAAAGAAGAGAAAAACAGCAGTTAAAAAAAACTGGGCATCTTGCTTCTTTCTTATGAAAGTTCTGCCGTTTCTTTCAAGTCAAATTGACCATAAAATGCTCAAATGAGATTTTTCAATAGGAATATGTAAAAAAAAATATAATATGTAAAAGAATTTTTGTGAAACGTGGGAGAGAAGCGATAACATTATCCTTCAAAAAATTCAGGAGTAGTAAATATTTATGTGAAAGGACATATTATAAGCCACAGTAGTTATGGAAAACATCTCCAATTTACAGCAAGTTAAAGAAAAAAAAAGAAGAGAAAAACAGCAGCTAAAAAAAACTGGGCATCTTGCTTCTTTCTTATTGAAAGTTCTGCCGTTTCTTTCAAGTCAAATTGACCATAAAATGCTCAAATGAGATTCTTCAATAGGAATATGTAAAAGAACTTTTGTGAAACGTGGGAGAGAAGCGATAACATTATCCTTCCAAAAAATTCAGGAGTAAATATTTATGTGAAAGGACATATTATTTGGCCATTTGACCTTATTTGGTTGGAAATGATAAACTACACATTATTGTTTGCTTCAGTTGTGATCTTGATTATGGGCTATTTGGTATTTTGCCTACAAACTGTATAGTTAATTATCTGTTAGCTTTTGTTTTCCTGTCACAACTTTATGTTTATGTGGCTAATTGTAGCCGAAAGTTTTATTTATCAATCTTATTTTTCACAGCATAAATGAAACTGTGTTTTCAAGAACAAGGTGCTGCTACATCATTCAAGGAAATTCGTCGTAGAGGTCCGTAAGTTTTTCTTTGGAGATGTGATACTAACCTGTTTGAATAAAAGAATCTGACTTGGTCTTTTCCTCTTTAACATTATGGATTAGGTCTTTCTCTTTACCAGATTTCGTAGCTGAAGTTTATGAAGTAATCAAACCGGTGTTAACTTCTTATATAAAGGTTAGTGCTAACTGCTAAGCTTATTTCTAAGATGAAAGATGCTTTTATCCCCTCCCCAAAGAATATCATTACTATTTATGTTGTGTTTCTGCTAACTAATTCTTGCATAGCATCTGGTTTGATAATTAAAGTAAAGTTTCTGACATGGAGGTTTTCAAGTTGTAATATATATTTTTTATGTTTTAGGTAGATTCCCAAACTTTGAAGAAACACTACAGTACTGAGGTAATTGAATGTTGTAAGGCAGAGCATCGGGCTTACTAGAGCCAAGGTATCTTCTTCGATAACAAGGTAAGGATAGTCTTGATACTACCTTTCTTTTGTTATTGAAGTTTATTGTTCCTTTTGTTGGGGGCTTGGTGGTTGTGCACCTATATTGATTTGTACTTCTGTTAATTAATTATAGTCATCCTCTCTTGTCTGAGTAATTATTGTCAACCATTTTGTTAGCAAAGGCTTCCCATGGATATTCAGTTTGTTGTGCTGCATGTCCACGATGATTTTCGTGATTTTAGTTCTAGATACATAAAAAGGGCCTTTGCATCACGACATGAATGACTATTTTTTAATATGAACCTACAATACCCCAAATGAATGCTGGATTAAATTAGATACAGGGCAGATAGAGAGTGAGATGGAGAGTGTTTGTGTGCTTTAGAGCCATCTGTCCCTAAAACATAGTTTCTTCCCCCCCCATAAGAAGTAAGTTTATTGATGTATGTAATTTACAAAAAGGTTTTGGAACACCTACAACAATCTTTTTGAACTTTTTGGTAGGTTATGAATTACGAACTTGTATTGAATATTTGTTAGGTCGTTTTAATAATTCAAGTGATGCTTAGAAAATGCAACCGAGCTTAAACAATTCTGCACATTTTACTAAAATTTTTAGTTTAACCTTTTTAATAAAATTCGATGGAAATTCTTGTTTTCTTTTTGTAGGAATAAAGGAAAATGAAATATAACCAAACTTGGGATCTTTGCAAGCAAGCTTCCATGAAGAAACTAGGTTACAAGGGGAGGTCTTCTGTTCTCCTTTTTCTTTTTTTCTTTCCATCCGTAGAATCTTGCTTAAAATGCTTTGAGGACAATGCAAATTTTTAAGTGGGGGGTGGAGTTGTAGCCTTGCACATTCCATGTCCTTTGGGAAATTTTCATTTTGCAAATTTTGCTAAAAATGTCAAAATTTAGAAACTTTTGCAATGCTCTATGCTTAGAATAAGTACCATGTCTACTTCGATTTTTAGCATAAAAAAGCATGTATGCCTAACCATGAGAACGGAGCTCGGATTTGTGATTGTATTTTTATTTGAATATGTTACATATGTTGAAAATGCATATATTGATAGCTTAGAAATGAGTAGAACACTTGGTTCATTTCTGAATATTGTGAATTATGTACATAATAATATGTGCGGTTGTCTTTTTTATCTCACTTTTAATCCCCTTTTTTGCCATATTCTAATGCCTTTTTTATATTAATTTTAAATCCCTCTTTTGGCCATAAACATTTGTATAAGATTGTTTGAAAGCAAAATATGATTGTTAGGTCAGATAGAAAGCAAAGTCGGCAAGATCTTAGAGTTCTTCACCCAACATAACAGCCGATAAAAACAAAACAATACGACCAAGCTGCTAAGGGTTGCAAAACCCCACCCTGCCTAGTAGGTCCTTAGAGTTTTTCACCCAACATGGCAGCCTGTGAGAGGGAGCGAGAAAAAAAGAGGGAGCCAAGCCAGCCGCTTAGGTCAAGTAAAACGCGCGCCGAGATCCCCCGGTTTCAGAATTTTCGTGGGGATCCTCTCCGCTTTTCTTGCCTAAGCAAAACCCGATCCCGCCTAGAGAGGTAGAGAAAAAAAAAGAGGGAGCCAAGTCAGCCGCTTAGGTCAAGTAAAATGCGCGCCGAGATCACCCGGTTTCAGAATTTTCGTGGGGATCCTCTCCGCTTTTCTTGCCTAAGCAAAACCCGATCCCGCCTAGAGAGGTAGAGAGAAAAAAAAGAGGGCGCCAAGCCAGCCGCTTAGGTCAAGTAAAATGCGCGCCGAGATCCCCCGGTTTCAGAATTTTCGTGGGGATCCTCTCCGCTTTTCTTGCCTAAGCAAAACCCGATCCCGCCTAGAGAGGTAGAGAAAAAAAAAGAGGGAGCCAAGCCAGCCGCTTAGGTCAAGTAAAATGCGCGCCGAGATCCCCCGGTTTCAGAATTTTCGTGGGATCCTCTCCGCTTTTCTTGCCTAAGCAAAACCCGATCCCGCCTAGAGAGTAGAGAGAAAAAAAAGAGGGAGCCAAGCCAGCCGCTTAGGTCAAGTAAAATGCGCGCCGAGATCCCCCGGTTTCAGAATTTTCGTGGGGATCCTCTCCGCTTTTCTTGCCTAAGCAAAACCCGATCCCGCCTAGAGAGGTAGAGAGAAAAAAAGAGGGCGCCAAGCCAGCCGCTTAGGTCAAGTAAAATGCGCGCCGAGATCCCCGGTTTCAGAATTTTCGTGGGGATCCTCTCCGCTTTTCTTGCCTAAGCAAAACCCGACCTCCGCCTAGTAGGTACTTAGAGTTCTTCACCCAGCATGGCAGCCTGTGAGAGGGAGCGAGAAACAAAAGAGGGAGCCAAGCCAGCCGCTTAGGTCAAGTAAAATGCGCGCCGAGATCCCCCGGTTTCAGAATTTTCGTGGGGATCCTCTCCGCTTTTCTTGCCTAAGCAAAACCCGACCCCCGCCTAGTAGGTACTTAGAGTTCTTCACCCAGCATGGCAGCCTGTAGAGAGGGAGCGAGAAAAAAAAGAGGGAGTCAAGCCAGATGCTTAGGTTAAGTAAAATGCGCGTCGAGATTGCCTGGTATTAGAGCTTGCATGGGCAACCTCTCCGCTTTAGATGGAATTTGATGAAATGCTTATGTCCAAAGTAGGCATTTCTCTACAGAGTCCTAATGGTCATAGAAATTTATTATGCTTTGTATTTATTTTACTTTGTTGTCAGGAATCAACTTCTTTTCTGATTTGTATGTTTATGTATATGTTGCATCTCTTTCTTGTTACCATGTTGTATTTCATTGTACTCAATAGTCTGATTTGCATTTTTTATTGGCTACATGTGTTTTACTAATAAGAATTTGTTTTCTCATTTGTTTATTTGTGTTAATAAGTGTTCGTGTAATTGCAATTTTGTTCTTGAAGATATTTTGCTTGAATCAAGTTAGTTCTTTCTATAAGGATCATTTTCTTGTAAGGTTATAACTTCTTGTCCAATTTTTCCAACTCACATTTCAACTTGTAACAGGTGAATCCCTTCTAAATAAGAGCTTAAAAAGAAAAACCAATTGGAACCTTTAACCATAAAATCAAGGTACTGCATCTTATTTGCAATGAATTGCTATAATTTCTTCCAACACTATGAAACATTTATGTTATAGTTTTATTATTGTAAACACCTTTGCTAAACATCATTGTAATTTCCAAACACAACTCTGCCAAAGTTCCCAAGATAGTTCTATAGCAATGTTCCATAGGCTATCTTGCAAGTGATGTGGAACTCCTTTGCTTTTTTGAATAGTAAGCTGGCCTTCCTCTTTTGTTATGCTTTGTTTTGTTCTTAATACTTGCTTTTATCTTTGCCTATTTCATTCCTAGTTGATATATTACATAGTCCTCTTAAATCTACATTCTTTTTCTGTTTTATGATTCGCTTGATTTTAATGACTAACTTTGGCGAAATAATGTTGAACTATATTGCATGTTTTGCATCTAAACCTCAATTGAAAAGGTTTGTTATCTGTATCAGTATAAGGTTTCCATCCATCTTTCTTAGGCCATCAATGAAGTTTTTGCTTAGATCTATCTTAGTTCGGCCTCTTTAAAATGTTACTCCATACAAGGAAGATCAAAAGTTGTGATTACAAAGTGTAGATTTGTATTGTATAGTTGCCTTAGTTATTTTTTTAATTATTCTTTTTAGACGTTATTTCCTTTTATAATTAGTTCTCTTTAGTTAGAATTTCTATTAAATTATACTTACCTATTATCAAGTCATTTTTCATTAATAAGAGAAAATGGAGTTTTTCTCAAATAACAAAAAGTGATTATTTAAGATACTATGCTAAAGGGAACACATCCAATTACCATGTTGAGAATATTATCTTTGCCTATTGAAGGTCTTGGATTCTTGGTCAACTTTGAATGCAAATTTTTCTTAGTTGATTATTAAATATCAGGGTAAAAAGATCTTATATTGTAATGTTGTTTTGCTTCACTTGCATCATACACTAAAACACAAGATTAAAAAAAAAGTTATATTTAGACTTTTGTATGGTATTAGGTGTTCTCTTTGAATTGGTGTTGGTATTGGCTTTCTAATTATGATATGATTTTGGGAGCCTTTGAATTATGTTCTTCAAACCTTCTCTCTTCGATTGAAGCTTATTATATTTTATCGTTGTTAGTATGTTCTTTTTTTCCATTTTTTCCCTTGTAATATTTTTATTTGATATATAATGTGCATAAAAGAGAAAGTAGTTAATGTGTTTTACATTGCTGTGTTGTGCAAAGTTGGTGCTGTTGGTTCAAATATTTAAGATTTGGTGAAGCACTTGGAATAGTCTAAGTTAAAACTTTTAATCTGTAGGATAATTTACTTTATAAGAATCACACATTTACCTTTTTTTTCTTTTTGAAGTAGGAAAGGAGCCTCTTCGTTAAGCTGAAAATGAATAGACAAGACAAAAGGTAATACAAAGAAAGCCCTAGGATCAGTGAGTGCACTCGGGCATCTCATCTATGTTGACACCTACTTAGCATTCTCACCATTCGTAGGTTATGAGTTACGAACCTACACGTAAGCTTTTTTAGGTCGTTTTGAAAGTTAAAGTGATACTTAGACACGTTTTGAACTCGTTTTAGGTTGGTTTGAAACTAAGTTTTAAACACATTTGATTGACATGTTGGGTCTTGAAGTACTTTTTTCACACTTTTTGAAATTTTGGTAGGTTGTGAGTTACAAACTTACACTTAAGCATTACTTGGTCGTTTTGAAAATTCAAGTGATACTTACACACGTTTTGAATTCATTTTAGGTTAGATTGAGTTTGTTGCACTTGGTTGTCATTTTTGGTCTTGAAATGCTTTTTTCAACCTTTTTGGTAGATTATGAGTTACGAACTTACACTTATGATTTGCTAGGTTGTTTTGAAAACTCAAGTAATACCTAGACACGTTTTGAGCACGTTTTAGGTTGGTTTGAACTAAGTTTGTTGCACTTACACACTTGGTTGCCATTTTGGGTCTTGTAGTGCTTTTTTCACAATATTTGAACTTTTTTCGTAGGTTATGAGTTACGAACCTACACGTAAGCTTTTTTAGGTCGTTTTGAAAGTTAAAGTGATACTTAGACACGTTTTGAACTCGTTTTAGGTTGGTTTGAAACTAAGTTTTAAACACATTTGATTGACATGTTGGGTCTTGAAGTACTTTTTTCACAACATTCTTTTCATTTTGTATGAAAGTTAAAGTGAGTTTCCGCCAATCCACTTCAGTTACCCCAACGTGTGCAGCCATTGCATTCCAAGGATGACATCCTGATAGAACACTGATGTAGTGTTTCTATTATATTGATAATCAAACACAACTTACAACATAAGCAAACCGTGAACCTCAGAAAATGAGTCACGTTACATATAATTCACAAACATCAAACAAAGAAAACCTCCTAATCCAAAATTCCGAACAACAAAGTACTAATAAGCAAACCAGAATATAGAACACCAATCTTCTGCTTCCCCTGTCTTTCAAGGAGTATTGCAGACCTTTTCCTTCACTCAAAAAACTCACTTTAACAAAGAGGCAGCCACATTTTCAGGTATAGAAAATAAAGTAGGTAGTATGTAGGAGGGCTAACCAGAACTGAGTTGCATAACGTTTGTCTTCCGCCTCTAGAGATGTTATATCTTTTCCACCTTTCAAGTTTCTTGTGAATTCGATCAATGACTGGTTGCCAAAAAGACTTTTGTCGAGGGTAGCCTCCCAAAGGGAGACCTAAATATATAATCAGAAGCTTTTCTACCTTGCACCCTATCAGATTTGCTGTTTGAAACAAATCTTCCTCTCCCACATTAATGCCGCTAAGGGCTGATTTTTCCCAGTTTACTTTCTGCCCGAACACCATTCGAATAATCTAATGACGTTTTAAAGTTTAAGGACCATCTTCACATCATACTTACAAAAGAGAAAGTATCATCGACAAATTGAAGCAAAGGGAGGTGGATCAAGTCTTTGCCAACAAGGAAACCTTCAAACTGGCGGTTAATATGAAGCTTGTTTATGATTTCTCCTAAAACCTCACTTACTAGGAGGAATAAAAAGGGGAGAGGGGTACCCTTGGCGGATACCTCAAGATGCTGTTATCCGGCCTCTAGGCTTACCATTGATGAAGACCGAATACTTTGGATTTTTTGGGCAGCTCATTATCCATGATATCCATTTGGAACTAAACTTTTTCAAAGATAATTTTTTTTCTAAAAAGTTCCAATTCACCCTATCAAAGGCTTTTTCCAAGTCAAGTTTTAAAATCCATCCTTTTTTCCGTTTTGCCCTATAATCTTCCACGGCCTCGTTAGCAATTAATATTGGGTCAAGAAATTTTCCTACCTTCAATAAAGGCGCTTTGAGTGGGCTTATAATTGCATCCATAACTTGTTTTAGACGTTCAGATAAAACCTTTGCAACGACCTTGTATGGTAACGTAGTAAGGCTGATTGGACGGAAATCCTTGACTAGAGTCACATTCTCTTTTTTCTGCACTAAACAAATGAAGTTTTCTTGGATGCAAGCATTTAATGTTCCATTTCTGTGGAAATCAGACATTAGTGATTTGAAGATATCCTTGAAAATAGACCATTGGGTGATTAGGAACTTCACTGTGAAGCCATCCGGGCCCGGAGCTTTGTTGTTGCCAAGTGCCTTTAATGCCTTAAAGATCTCTGTTAGGATTCTACACCCTTTTTAATAAAATACCCAACTAGGGCTAAACAGAGACAGAATATATAGCCCAAAGTTACAGCTACAATAAGGAATGAAAACAAGAACAATGAACAACAAGAACAAACCTGCACCCTTCACAAGAAGGATACCCCCTCCTATCAGCTGCTGCCGCCTCCCTTTCTTAAAAGATAACCAAAAAGATACCCATCCCTATTTCTCAATCATTCTATTTATACTCACCCTCAAATTCCTACCCAGTGGGACCCACCTGCACATTCTTTTATTTCCCACTCATTCTCTCTCCTTACATGTTGGTGAGTTTCCCTTCTTACCCTTCCTAACATACGTATGTATGATTGGGGTCTCACAACACCCCTCGGTTCAAAATTCACCTTGTCCTCAAGGTGGAATGTGGGAAACTGTTGATTCATTTGATAGACAGCTTCCCATGTGGCTTCAGTTTCTGGTAAATTCTTCCACTTGACTAGCCATTCGTTAGCTCCCAATTCTTTGTTCCAGCGAATTCCCAATACCTGTTCTGGCCATAGTTGTAATTCGAAATCTGTTGTCAACATAGGTTGTTGTTGCTGCACAACCTTCTGCTTACCTAACTTGAGCTTCAACTATAGGCCACCTCTCCTATCTCTTCAATGATTGTGTAAGGCCCGTAGAATTTTGGAGCCAGCTTTTCACACCTTTTCCGAGCTAAGGATCTCTGCCTATAAGGTCTGAGCTTTAGGTATACTTCATCACCCACCTTGAACTTCAATTCCCTTCTTTTGGTGTCTGCCCATTTCTTCATGCGGTTTTGGGCTAAGTGAAGGTTCTCCTTCAAGGCGTTCAATGCCAGATCTCTCTCCTTGAGCATTATTTCTACCTCATCATTCTGAGTTTTTCGGGTTCCGTAGGATAGAATCGGGGTGGTTGCCTTCCATATACAATCTTGAAAGGGTTGGAACGTATGGATGAATGGAAAGTAGTGTTATACCACAGTTCAGCCGATGGAATGAACTTATGCCACCTTTGGGGTTGTTCATTGCAAAAGCATCTCAAGTATGTCTCCAGACATTGGTTTACCCTTTCCGTTTGTCCATCTGTTTGTGGGTGGAACGCCGTGCTTCTTTTCAGTTTAGTTCCCATAGTTGTAAATAACTCCTTCCAAAAATGACTAATGAAAACTTTATCCCTGTCGGATACTATGGATTTTGGAACCCCATGCTTGCTGATGATCTTTTCAATGAATGTCGTCGCCACTTGTTTAGCTGTGAAAGGGTGCTTCATAGTGATGAAATAAGCATACTTGCTCAATCTGTCTACCACCACCATTATCACATTCATTCCCCCTGCCTTCGGTAACCCTTCTATGAAATCCATTGACCATTCTTCTAGTATGGCTTCCGGAGCAGGAAGTGGATGTAATACCCCTGCTGGTTTCGTGGCCTCATATTTGTTTCTTTGACAAATCTCACACTGTTCCACATATTTCTTTATACCAGCCTTCATTCCCTCCCAGTACAGCTCTCCGCTCATCCTTTTCTATGTCCTCAAGAATCCCGAGTGTCCTCCTAAGATGGAGTCATGGAATGTATGCAGCAATGTGGGAATCACTGACGACTTCTTTGATAATACCACTCTCTTCTTGTAGAACAGTTTCCCATTCTCCTAGCTAAATTTGCTAATTCCCTCTGGATTCTGTTTCAATTCTTTAATGGTTTTCTGTAATTCCTCATCTTGGTTGACTTCCTTGTCTATCACTTCCATGTCTACAATGCCAGTTGTCGTCAAGGAGTTTACTTCCAGCGGATATTCCATCCTAGAAAGGGCATCTGCTGCTTTGTTTTGTAATCCAGGTTGGTATAATATTTCAAAATCGTATCCCAGCAGTTTGGTCAGCCATTTCTGAAATTGGGGTTGTACTTCCCTCTGCTCAAGGAGAAATTTCAATGCCTTTTGATCTGAGATAATTGTAAACTTCCTTCCTAATAGATAATGACGCCATTTCTGCACTGATAATACTACAGCCATCCGTTCTCTTTCGTAAATGGACTTGGCCTGAGCTCGTGTCGACAATTTCTGGCTGAAGAAGGCTATGGGTGACCATTCTGTGAAAGTACAGCTCCCAATCCTGTCCCTGAAGCATCTGTTTCGATTAAAAAAGGTAGATCCCAATTCGGCAGTGCTAGCACCGGGATAGTAGTCATGGCCATCTTTAATTTTTCAAAGGCCTCGGTTGCTTGTTCATCCCACGCAAAAGAATTCTTTTGCAACAATCTGGTCAAGGGGGCTGCAATTTCTCCGTATCCTTTCACAAACCTACGATAATAGCCCGATAATCCCAGAAATCCTCTCAGACCCGTGACATCTTTCGGCTGAGGCCATTTCACCATGTCTTTGATCTTCTCCTCATCAGCCTGTACTCCTTTACTCGAAATTATATGCCCCAAATATTGGATTTTGGAGTGAGCTATGACACACTTCTTCTTATTTGCAAATAGATGTTATCTCTCAACACTGCAAATACCATCCCTAGATGTTTCTCATGTTCTGCTATATCCTTGCTATATACAAGTATATCATCGAAGAATACCAATACACACCTTCTTAAAAAGGGTTTGAATACCTGATTCATCAAGGACTGGAAGGTGGCTGGTGCGTTTGTAAGACCGAAGGGCATTACCAGAAATTCATAGTGACCCTCATGTGTTTCTGAACGCGGTCTTCTCAACATCTTCCTTCTGCATCCTTATTTGATGGTAACCGGACTTCAGATCTAGTTTTGAGAAAACCGTGGCTCCATGTAATTCATCCAGCAGTTCTTCTATCACTGGGATAGGAAATTTGTCTGATATGGTTACTTGGTTGAGTTTCCGGTAATCTACACAAAACCGCCACCCTCCATCTTTCTTTTTGACCAATAAAACAGGGCTGGAGTAAGGGCTATGACTGGGACGTATCACACCTGCTTGCAGCATTTCCACCACCAATTTCTCAATTTCCTCCTTCTGTACATAACCATATTTATATGGTCTGACATTGACCTTTGGTTCGGTAAAACCAATATACGGTGATCTATTTCTCTCTTAGGAGTAGTTTTTGGATCCTCAAAGATGTCTGCATACTGTTGTAACAGATTTTTAATCATTGGAATCTCTTCCTCGTCCCTTTCATTTCCTGCTCCGCTTCCACCTCCGTGTCTACTTCATACTTTTGGAATTCCAACAGAAAACCCTGATCTTCATTTTCCCACGTTTTCTCAATGGTTTTCAGGGAACATTCTGCTTGGATGAGGGATGGGTCTCCTTTCAAGATAATTTTCTGTTTGCCCAACCAGAAAGACATTGTTAGAGATGGCCAATGTATCTTCATGGTGCCTGTTGTATCCAGCCACTGCATACCCAATATTACATCCACATTTCCCAACTCAATAGCAAAAAAATCAGCCACCACCACCACCCCTTGTAGTTCCAATTCCACTCTCTTGCAAACACCCTTGCCTGCTACACTTGGTGCCATCTCCAATTGTAACTGCAAACGGGTTACCTTTTTCCAGATATAAGTTCTTTTCCTTTACTGTCCGGTTATGTATAAAATTATGGGTTGCTCCACTATCAATCAGTACTATCACTCCTTTGCCCTTTATATTTCCCTTCAGCTTCATCGTTCCCTTCGATGCCATCCCATGGATTGTCTTCAATTCTATTTCCTCCCCTTCAGCAAAATCCATATGGTTTAATTCCACTGTTTCCCCTGGTTCCTCTTCCATCTTGCCTTCCTCTTCCTTGCTCTCCTCTTCATTCATGATAAATAACATCAGCTCCCTTTTTTCCTTCACTCTACATCTGTGCCCTGGTGTATATTTCTCATTGCATTTAAAACATAGGCCCTTATCCAATCTGGACCTGAATTCTGCGTCTGAAAGTCTGTAGTTCGATAGGAGGTTCACTTTTTTGATAACTACCCTTAATAGGTATAGTTACTTGTTTTATGGGGAAATCTGTCCTCCTCATGTAGCCTTTGTCTGTTCCATCTTGGATTTTTCCTGCATACTCTTCTTTTTTCTTTGGTTCCACTGTCCTGCCCTCGGTCTTAGTCAATTTCATTGCTACATTCCGATCATTGACTAGTTTAGCCTCCCTCATACAATCTTCCAATGTTCGAGGAAACGACTAACGACTTCTGCCTGAAGATTGGGTTCCAGACCGGTCAGAAAAGCATCTCGTAACACACTTTCCTCCATGTGAGGGAGGGGAGCTGAATATGTGACAAATTTCTTCACATACTCACTGTAGGATCCATCTTGTTGAATCCTAATCAAGCGTGCCACTAGACTTGTTTGTCCGAGTCCTTGAAGAAATCAAACATCCTCCCTTTCAAATCTTCCCATGACTCTACTTTCTTCCTATTATGCGTCCACCTGTACCAGTCCACTTCCTCTTGCCCAAAACTGACCACCGCCACTCTGATCTTCTCGTTTTCTGGCAGGTTGTTCATCTCAAAGAAATGTTCTGCTCTATATACCCAGGATTCTGGATTTTCACCTAAGAACATAGGCATTTCTAACTTTGCGTACTTACTTCGATCCACATTGCTTCCATTTACCTCATTACAGACTTCCGATTCTTCTACTTTTCCTTTCAACTTCATGCTGGATCCATCAGATGTTCCGGATTCATCTCTTTTCTTATAGCTATGATTCTCTCTTAGTTCCTCTGTCAGTCTTTCCATAGATTTCTTCATTTCCAGTAGCATTTCTTTCATGCTCAGCAGCTCCTTCTCGGTTCCTTCCATTCGTTCCTCCATTTGTCTTTGTGCCATGCGACGCGTCACCACCCCTAGTTTTTTTTTTTCTTTTTGTCGGGCTCTGATACCAAATGTTAGGATTCTACACCCTTTTTAATAAAATACCCAACTAGGGCTAAACAGAGACAGAATATATAGCCCAAAGTTACAGCTACAATAAGGAATGAAAACAAGAACAATGAACAACAAGAACAAACCTGCACCCTTCACAAGAAGGATACCCCTCTCCTATCAGCTGCTGCCGCCTCCCTTTCTTAAAAGATAACCAAAAAGATACCCATCCCTATTTCTCAATCATTCTATTTATACTCACCCTCAAATTCCTACCCAGTGGGACCCACCTGCACATTCTTTTATTTCCCACTCATTCTCTCTCCTTACATGTTGGTGAGTTTCCCTTCTTACCCTTCCTAACATACATATATGTATGATTGGGGGTCTCACAATCTCCTCCACTGAAAGTTGGGTAACAAGAGCCTCATTCTGAATTGAGGAAACACAAGACCAATTACTGTTAATAGGGATGAAGCTGTCCCCCGGAATTCTGGTATAAAGTGACTCAAAAAATTCTAGCACAATCCTTTCAATGTCGCCGAATGAAGTCGAGACAATCTCATCATCATATTTTAATTCAGTTATGAGGTTCCTTCTTTTTTTCGCATTTAGAAAGCGGTGGAAGAAGCCCGTATTCTCATCACCCAAAGAAAGCCAATTGAGTTTACTCTTCTGAATAAAATTACTCTTCATTTTGATAAATACTAAGTAATTCCGCTTGCAAAGCAGCTCTAGAATTCAACTCTTCTTGATTTAATCCAATCAACTCAGCCACAGAATCATTTTTTCTAATTTTGACATCAAGGATTTCTCTGTTTTTTTTTTTACCTTAGCTTGCGCAGCAATATTCCAAGCTTTTACTGCCAATTTAACTGATCTCAACTGCTCATGAAGAATGAAACCAGCCCATCCCTGGAAGTTAGAGTTGCTCACTGTTTCAACAATAATCTGATTAGAATCACTGGACACCAACCAGCTGTTACAAAACCGAAAAGGAGAGGGACCCCAAAGAAAAGAACCAGCCTCCAAGAATAAAGGAAAGTGATCCGAGAGATGCGTGCTTTTCGAGAAACCCGAGAATTTTCAAAACAAACATCCCACATCTGATTTATGAAGAATCTGTCTAATAATGATCTTCAAGGAGAATTACCGTCTCTAGACCAAGTGAACCTTCCATTTTGCAATGGAATTTCCATGAGAGAAACCATGTCAATAAACTTATTGAATAATGACATTCCTCTAGTACTTCTGCCAAAAGGAAATCTTTCCCGGCCCAACGAGTGATATTAAAATCCCCACCTATGCACCAGGCCACGGCCGAACAATCAGCCAAGGAAGACAATTCGGGCCAAACCAATTTCCTTTCTCTGCAACCACAAGGGCCATAGACATTTGTGATCCAACAAACCTTTTTGCACAAAGTGAGGCATTTGATTGACAAAGAGAAGCGTCTTTTAATGACCTCTGTTACAGATATTTTACTGCTGTCCCACATGGTAAGAATTCCCCCAGAAGATCCAACAGAAGCCACATAATCCCAGCCAATATCCTTAGAACTCCACAATGATTTTATAAAAGCCGAGTTCAAGGTGTCCTTCTTAGATTCTTGAATCATGACTACAATTGTTGATGATTTTTTAAGTGCTGCACGTTTAGAGGAGTCGTTCAAACCCTTAGTGTTCCAGGAGACAACCTTAATAATGACTGGGAGGAGGAAAAGGCAGTTGCACATCTAATTTAAGCCAGAATGATTCCACAATCACCGACTATAGACACTAAATCTTTAGGCAAATCCAGGGGAATTTTAATAGGGAGAATATCTTCATCATTGACATTCAGATCCATCCCATTAATTTCTGGGACTAATTTAGGGTCAACTTCAGTGTTGGGGACTGCCAATTTAACTGATCTCAACAGTAAGTTGATTAAGTTGGGCAGTAGGAGGGACACGAGACAAGGCATCTGCTGCTTTGTTTTCTAGTCCCGGTTTATACACGACATCAAAATTGTAGCCAAGAAGCTTAGCAATCCACCTCTGATGTTGAGGTTGGATAACCCTTTGTTCCAATAAAAGTTTCAATGATCGTTGATCAGTTTTCACTTCAAACCTCTTGCCCAAAAGATAAGGTCTACAGCGTTGCACAGCCAAAACTACAGCCATTTTCCCGTTCATAAACTGGTTTAGCACGATCCCTCATAGCTAATGTCTGGCTAAAATAAGCAATTGGCCGATGATTTTGAATTAAGACAGCACCTACCCCATATCCAGAAGCATCGGTCTCTATTTCAAATGGTAAGGAAAAATCTGGCAGTGCTAAGATTGGGAGAGTCATCGTAGCCATCTTTAAATTCTCAAAAGCTTCAGCAGCTGCAACAGTCCATTCATATGCTCCTTTCTTCAATAATTGAGTCAAAGGAGTAGCCACACTTCCATAATTCATTACAAATCTTCGATAATATCCTGTCAACCCAAAGAAATCCACGAACTTCACGGACATTAGTGGGCACGGGCCCATTCTTTGATAGATCTAATTTTCTCGGGATCAACCTCTACACCCTTTCCCGAAATTATATGGCCAAGATACTCCACTTTCATTTTGGCAAACCCACACTTGTGCATATTACCATATAATTTATTCTCTCGCAGCACCTCTAACACCCATTCTAAATGTTGAAGATTTTCATCCAAACTTCTACTGTAAATTAATATATCATCAAAAACGACTAAGAAAACCTGTGTAGGTAAGGTTTAAAGATACTATTCATCAAAGCTTGAAACGTTGATGGTGCATTGGTGAGCCCAAAAGGCATGACAAGAAACTCATAATGCCCCTCGTGAGTTCTAAAAGCTGTTTTCTTCAAATCCTTTTTACACATTCTAATTTGATGATATCCCGCCTTGAGATCAATCTTCGAAAATATATTAGCCCCATTAAGTTCATCAAACAATTCCTCTACTACTGGAATAGGAAACTTGTATGGAACGGTCACACTATTCAACGCACGGTAATCTACACAAAACCGTCAACTACCATTTTTTTTTCACCAACAAGACCGGGCTCGAATATGGACTAGTACTAGGTTTTTATGCCAAATGCCATCATTTCATCAACCAATCTTTCCATCTCCTCCTTTTGCTGGTATGCATATCTATAAGGCCGAACATTGACTGGATTAGTCCCCTTCTTAAGATGTATATGATGTTCAATGGTACATTGTGGTGGCAACTCTCCAGGCCAACCAAAAACATCTTCATTCTTAGCTAACACGGCTGGAATAGACTCATGAGTGGTAGGCACTTCATCAACCCCATACATCGCTGCAAATGCCATTCCACCTTCCAAAGATCTACACTCAATCAGAAATCCTGATCAAGTTCTGTCCATGTCTTCATCATGTGCTTCAAACTCACCCTAGCCTTCGTATGACTCGGATCTCCCCTCAATACAACCTTCTTCCCATTTTGTATGAATGTCAAAGTAAGTTTTCACCAATCTACTTCGGTTACTCCTAATGTATGTAGCCATTGCATACCAAGAATGACATCCACTCCCCCCCAATTCCAATGGCAGAAAATTATCCACAACCTTCCATTCACCCAATAGCAGTTCCACTTGTTTACAAATTCCCTTCCCTTTTACAGCAGATTCAGACCCCAAAATAACCCCATAATCAGAAGTTTCCTGCAACTGCAACAACAATTGAGTTACTAACTTTTCATATATAAAATTATTGGTCGCGCCGCAATCTATCGATACTACTACTGACCTTTCTCTAATCATACCTTTAATTTTCATAGTTCCAGGGTTTGTTAATCCCACCACCGAATTTATTGACAATTCGATCACGGGTTCTTCTGGTTTAACAACTTCAGTCTCCTGTATTTCAGTTTCCACTTTTGAATCCTCTTCTTCAACTACTCTAGTTCTTCCCCATTTGCCCCAACAACTAAAACTCTAAGTTCCTTATGATCTTTCACGTTACACTTATGGCCCACAAAAAATCATTCCTCACAGCGAAAAGAGACCTTTCTCACGTCTAGCCTGAAATTCAGCATCAGAAAGTCGTTTTAGTGGTCCTTCTCGTCGATTAGGTTCACCAGCCACTCCTCGAATTGTAATCATCCGCATTCGAACAATCCCTCCTGACTTATTATCATTAGAAATCACAGGAATTTGAGGTTTAAAGGAAGCAGAAACCTGGAATTTTCCATCCGCTGCACGTTTGAAACTTGATTCTCCCATTATCACTTCTCGGTTCTCAATCTTTTGGGCCAACTTCATCATTTGAGCAAGCCCCATAGGTTCCCAACATTCCATGTCTGCCTTAATCCATGGTTTCAAACCATTCATAAATGTTTCTTCTAAGACAGCCTTTTGTAGAAAAGGCAATGGTGCTACTGATTTATCAAATAAATTCCAATATTCTTCCACTGTAATATCTTGCTTGATCTTTAAAAATCTTCCCAGAATTGATCCCTCACGACTCGATCGAAATCAAACAATAAGTCTCTTCTTTAAATCGTCCCAATTAACAAACGGTTCACGATCTTCATGAGATCTATACCAATTCAAAGCTGCTCCATCAAAACTAAGAATGGACACAATCATTTTCTCTGACTCACTCAGTTTGTGTATCTGAAAGTATCTCTCAGCCCTAAACAACCAAGAATCGTGATCATTTCCCACAAAAACTGGCATTTCAATTTTTTTAAATTTGCTTCGGTCGCCCGCAGAATCTTCACCCTCCAACTTGGTATGTTTTTCCTCAGATTTTCCTCCCATCATCGTCCAATCACTGACATCAACCATGCTGTCAACTCACTTGATGATCCTTCTAGTACTTCTTCCATCGTTGTCTTCCCTTTGATCATTCCTTCAATATATTTCAACAGTGTTTCTGGTTGCTGTTGTTGCTTCTCAGCCTGTACTCCTAACCTCTCAATACTCTTCGCCAAAGATGACATGTTTTCCTTGATTGTTGGCAGATCATGTAATTCTGCTCGAATGCCGGATATTTCTTGATCTACCATTTCCAACTTTTCCTCAATTCGCTTTTGAGCCATGATATAGAACTTCACAGATTCGATTTCTCCGATACCAAAATGATAGAACACCAAATAGTGTGTTCTACTAATTTATTAATCAGCCAAACATTTACAGAAAACAGGTTCTAACACAGTCTTGAAAACAAAGTACTCGACAATTTGGAAGACAGAAATCCCTAAAAGAGTGAATATCACGCTTTGGAGAATGCGAAATGGACTATGAACTGTGCAGAAGTTTTGCAAATGAAACCTCCCTTTCTCAGTTTATCTCCTCATGTTTGTCCCTTGTGTTTGCATGCTTTAGAAGATTTACATCATATTTTCTTCTCCTGCTTACATGCAAAGAAGTGTTGGTTTGGCTTACTTGGCTATCTTCATTTGAATTGGGTTTTCGACTATAGATTTAGGAGAACGCGGTCCAGCTTATTTCATGTCCCATTCTCAAGAAGAAACCAAGATTGATTTGGTTAAATGCAGTAAAGGCCATTTTACCATAAATTTGGTTTGAACATAATCAACTAACATTTCAAAATAAAGCTTCCTCTTGGACAACTCGAGTCGAAATGGCTAGAATCAATGCTTCTACTTGATGCTCTCTTTCAAAAGACTTCAAAGATTTCTCCATACAAGATATAAGTCATAACTGGCCGACTTTCATTTTTAATTCTTAGTCCACTACTGTACTCTTATTTTATTTCTTTTGGATTTCTAGTGGTCTTAAATCTATGTTGTATAGTTATTGGCAGTTTGTATGATCTATTCTAAACCTTGTCGTTGGTTTAGTCTTTTGGTTTAAGTCTCGATATGGTGAGAACGCTAAGTGGGTGTCAACCTAGATGAGATGTCCGAGTGCACTAGCTGATCCTAGGGCTTCTTTGTATTATCTTTTGTCTTGTCTACTCATTTTCAGCTTCATGAAGAGGCTCCTTTCCTATTTCAAAAAAAAAAAAAAAAAGGTAAATGTGTGATTCTTATAAAGTAAATTATCCTACGATTAAAAGTTTGAACTTAGACTATTCCAAGTGCTTCACCAAATCTTAAATATTTGAACCAACTGCACCAACTTTGCACAACACAACAATGTAAAACACATTAACTACTTTCTCTTCTATGCACATTATATATCAAATAAAAATATTAGAAGGGAAAAAATGGAAAAAAGACTGTGTTAAGAAAGATGGATGGAAACCTTATAATGATACATATTTTTACAAATCCAGATGTACGGGTGCTCGTGTGTGTTCAATAAAGTAAATAATAGAAAATTTTTCAAACAAAAACCAAGCATAATAAATTTCTATGACCATTAAGACATCCATATTCTTATCGCTTCTCTCCCACGTTTCACGAAGGCCCTCAGCCATCTGCCAGTTCCATTTGAATTATTTTTGATAAAGCCCATTAAAAAAAAAAAAGTTCAAAATGCATGAAAAATGCACTTTGAGACCTAAAATGACAACCAAGTATGCAAGTGAAACAAACTTAGTCTTAAACAAGTCCCAAAATGGCAATCAAGTGGGTAAGGTCAACAAACTTAGTATCTCTTGATTTGAAATTTGAAAAATATTTGTAAGGTGTGATAAATTCAAAATCAAATCATTTTATGTTTATGTCGTTGAATTTAAAGAAATCAAATGATTATAAATCAACTTTTAAAAAATTAAAAATTTGTTTCTAGACATCCATATTCTTACCGATTAAAATTCAACTTACATATTTCTTTTTTACTTGATATCTAAAATTTACATATACTTTAAAATTTATTTCTTCTCTTTTCATTTTTTTTCTCATATTTCATTTTTCAAGATTTAAATAGTTTTTTTTGTTTTATCTGTACTTTTTTTGATAGGTTATGAGTTATGAGCTTATAGTTTAGTCGTGTTAGGTCGTTTTGAAAATTCAAGTGATACTCCAAGGTTATTCTTGGAATATTCTTTTACATTATATTTGTTAAATCACTATTTAGTTTATTAAGAGCTTGATAAATAACCACTAAACTAAAACCATAGAGGATAATTGATAGACCATTAGTACATGTTCTATCACTAACTAACCGACGGTAAAACTTTGTTATATTTGTGAATATCTTCAGCAATTTTATCATTTAAGACAATTTTTCGTATAATATCGACATGAACATCGTAAGAAAACTCAAATTAAGTAAGTTAAATTAAAAAAAAAATTGTATGAATGTTTCGAGAACCATTAATTATAAATTCAACATTTTTGAATGAAAAATTGGATTGGTTTGTGGTGACGGCTAACATGCATGTCTAACAATTATTTTCAATTTCTAATACTTTCATCCATTGCCAAAGTTGGAAACTAATGTTCACATTTTTTTTATCTTATTAAATAAAATTTCACATTTCTTGAAAATTTTGGATTATAATTATTTGAAAAACAAAATATATATTTTTTGCTTTATCGTTACTGAAAATTTTATCTCAATTTTTACAGTAAAATTTGATTTTTTAGTCTAAATTTTAAAAACAAAATATTTGTTTTAGTTATAAAGAAATTGTTTTGGATTTTAAATGGGTTTTATCACAAATAATTCAAATATATTTTAATCCCTCATCTCCCCTTCTCTCTCACTCACGTTTCAAATTTCTTCCCCTACTTCTTCTCTAACGGCTATCTCTCTCTCTCTGCTTTCTCGTCCTCTCCCCTTCTCTCATCTTCTTCGTCTTCCTCAAAATCGCCGATTGACGGCCATCTTCTTCTCCTATCCCTAACAGCGCCGGATTTCTCAACTGTCGATCGAGTGACAATCGTGCCTGCCTGCTTGACAAAGCCTTTTCGGTCTACCAATAAAGGAAAAACGATTGCTGGTGACACGAAAGCTGTGCTCAACGCTCTTTTTCCTATTCCACTGCACGTCGTGGTCTTTCCCTTGCTGGTTGGATGACTACTATGGACGAAGAGCACAACTACTTCCAGTCTCTGGTCGATAAGTACCCAAGGAAGGTAAATTCCAGCGGAGAAAGTCGAGAGCTCCTTAGTTGATCACAAATCCTTCCAAATTCTTTGTTCGTAGACTAATTTGAAATCCTTCCAATATGGATCCATGCTGTCTTTTATATCCATAAGATACCAATTAGATTGTGTTAATTATTGTTTATAAGAAAATATTTGTGTGCAGAGTTGGCAGTGGGTAAATCTTAATGGCTGGCAGAAAATTGGTTCGGGATATATTACTCTCAAGACAAAGTATTTTTTATCAATTTACTTCCATGGGGTATTTGCTCTTCCTATGCTTTATCCTTATCGCATCTTTCTCCGTGTAGTCTTCATAGGATGGATTTCTGTGGTGTAAATTTTATTCATCTAGTTTGTTTGATTTGTGGTTGCATTTAGGAGAAGGTAAATTACATAAGCCACAGTAGTTATGGAAAAAATCTCCAATTTACAGCAAGTTAAAGAAAAAAAAGAAGAGAAAAACAGCATTAAAAAAAACTGGGCATCTTGCTTCTTTCTTATTGAAAGTTCTGCCGTTTCTTTCAAGTCAAATTGACCATAAAATGCTCAAATGAGATTTTTCAATAGGAATATGTAAAAAAAATATAATATGTAAAAGAATTTTTTTGAAACGTGGGAGAGAAGCGATAACATTATCCTTCAAAAAATTCAGGAGTAGTAAATATTTATGTGAAAGGACATATTATAAGCCACAGTAGTTATGGAAAACATCTCCAATTTACAGCAAGTTAAAGAAAAAAAAAGAAGAAAACAGCAGCTAAAAAAAACTGGGCATCTTGCTTCTTTCTTATTGAAAGTTCTGCCGTTTCTTTCAAGTCAAATTGACCATAAAATGCTCAAATGAGATTCTTCAATAGGAATATGTAAAAGAACTTTTGTGAAACGTGGAGAGAAGCGATACATTATCCTTCCAAAAATTCAGGAGTAAATATTTATGTGAAAGGACATATTATTTGCCATTTGACCTTATTTGGTTGGAAATGATAAACTACACATTATTGTTTGCTTCAGTTGTGATCTTGATTATGGGCTATTTGGTATTTTGCCTACAAACTGTATAGTTAATTATCTGTTAGCTTTTGTTTTCTGTCACAACTTTATGTTTATGTGGCTAATTGTAGCCGAAAGTTTTATTTATCAATCTTATTTTTCACAGCATAAATGAAACTGTGTTTCAAGAACAAGGTGCTGCTACATCATTCAAGGAAATTCGTCGTAGAGGTCCGTAAGTTTTTTCCTTTGGAGATGTGATACTAACCTGTTTGAATAAAAGAATCTGACTTGGTCTTTTCCTCTTTAACATTATGGATTAGGTCTTTCTCTTTACCAGATTTCGTAGCTGAAGTTTATGAAGTAATCAAACCGGTGTTAACTTCTTATATAAAGGTTAGTGCTAACTGCTAAGCTTATTTCTAAGATGAAAGATGCTTTTATCCCCTCCCCAAAGAATATCATTACTATTTATGTTGTGTTTCTGCTAACTAATTCTTGCATAGCATCTGGTTTGATAATTAAAGTAAAGTTTCTGACATGGAGGTTTTCAAGTTGTAATATATATTTTTATGTTTTAGGTAGATTCCCAAACTTTGAAGAAACACTACAGTACTGAGGTAATTGAATGTTGTAAGGCAGAGCATCGGGCTTACTAGAGCCAAGGTATCTTCTTCGATAACAAGGTAAGGATAGTCTTGATACTACCTTTCTTTTGTTATTGAAGTTTATTGTTCTTTTTGTTGGGGGCTTGGTGGTTGTGCACCTATATTGATTGTACTTCTGTTAATTAATTATAGTCATCCTCTCTTGTCTGAGTAATTATTGTCAACCATTTTGTTAGCAAAGGCTTCCCATGGATATTCAGTTTGTTGTGCTGCATGTCCACGATGATTTTCGTGATTTTAGTTCTAGATACATAAAAAGGGCCTTTGCATCACGACATGAATGACTATTTTTTAATATGAACCTACAATACCCAAAATGAATGCTGGATTAAATTAGATACAGGCGCAGATAGAGAGTGAGATGGAGAGTGTTTGTGTGCTTTAGAGCCATCTGTCCCTAAAACATAGTTTCTTCCCCCCCCATAAGAAGTAAGTTTATTGATGTATGTAATTTACAAAAAGGTTTGGTGGACACCTACAACAATCTTTTTGAACTTTTTGGTAGGTTATGAATTACGAACTTGTATTGAATATTTGTTAGGTCGTTTTAATAATTCAAGTGATGCTTAGAAAATGCAACCGAGCTTAAACAATTCTGCACATTTTACTAAAATTTTTAGTTTAACCTTTTTAATAAAATTCGATGGAAATTCTTGTTTTCTTTTTGTAGGAATAAAGGAAAATGAAATATAACCAAACTTGGGATCTTTGCAAGCAAGCTTCCATGAAGAAACTAGGTTACAAGGGAGGTCTTCTGTTCTCCTTTTTCTTTTTTTCTTTCCATCCGTAGAATCTTGCTTAAAATGCTTTGAGGACAATGCAAATTTTTAAGTGGGGGTGGAGTTGTAGCCTTGCACATTCCATGTCCTTTGGGAAATTTTCATTTTGCAAATTTTGCTAAAAATGTCAAAATTTAGAAACTTTTGCAATGCTCTATGCTTAGAATAAGTACCATGTCTACTTCGATTTTTAGCATAAAAAAGCATGTATGCCTACCATGAGAACGGAGCTCGATTTGTGATTGTATTTTTTATTTGAATATGTTACATATGTTGAAAATGCATATATTGATAGCTTAGAAATGAGTAGAACACTTGGTTCATTTCTGAATATTTGAATTATGTACATAATAATATGTCGGTTGTCTTTTTTATCTCACTTTTAATCCCCTTTTTTGCCATATTCTAATGCCTTTTTTATATTAATTTTAAATCCCTCTTTTGGCCATAAACATTTGTATAAGATTGTTTGAAAGCAAAATATGATTGTTAGGTCAGATAGAAAGCAAAGTCGGCAAGATCTTAGAGTTCTTCACCCACATAACAGCGATAAAAACAAAACAATACGACCAAGCTGCTAAGGGTTGCAAAACCCCACCCTGCCTAGTAGGTCCTTAGAGTTTTTCACCCAACATGGCAGCTGTGAGAGGGAGCGAGAAAAAAAGAGGGAGCCAAGCCAGCCGCTTAGGTCAAGTAAAACGCGCGCCGAGATCCCCGGTTTCAGAATTTTCGTGGGATCCTCTCCGCTTTTCTTGCCTAAGCAAAACCCGATCCCGCCTAGAGAGGTAGAGAGAAAAAAAAGAGGGAGCAAGGCCAGCCGCTTAGGTCAAGTAAAATGCGCGCCGAGATCCCCCGGTTTCAGAATTTTCGTGGCGATCCTCTCCGCTTTTCTTGCCTAAGCAAAACCGATCCCGCCTAGAGAGGTAGAGAGAAAAAAAAGAGGGAGCAAGGCCAGCCGCTTAGGTCAAGTAAAATGCGCGCCGAGATCCCCCGGTTTCAGAATTTTCGTGGGGATCCTCTCCGCTTTTCTTGCCTAAGCAAAACCGATCCGCCTAGAGAGTAGAGAGAAAAAAAAGAGGGAGCCAAGCCAGCCGCTTAGGTCAAGTAAAATGCGCGCCGAGATCACCCGGTTTCAGAATTTTCGTGGGGTCCTCTCCGCTTTTCTTGCCTAAGCAAAACCCGATCCCGCCTAGAGAGGTAGAGAGAAAAAAAGAGGGCGCCAAGCCAGCCGCTTAGGTCAAGTAAAATGCGCGTCGAGATCCCCGGGTTTCAGAATTTTCGTGGGGATCCTCTCCGCTTTTCTTGCCTAAGCAAAACCCGATCCCGCCTAGAGAGGTAGAGAGAAAAAAAAGAGGGAGCCAAGCCAGCCGCTTAGGTCAAGAAAAATGCGCGCCGAGATCCCCGGTTTCAGAATTTTCGTGGGATCCTCTCCGCTTTTCTTGCCTAAGCAAAACCTGATCCCGCCTAGAGAGGTAGAGAGAAAAAAAGAGGGAGCCAAGCCAGCCGCTTAGGTCAAGTAAAATGCGCGCCGAGATCCCCCGGTTTCAGAATTTTCGTGGGGATCCTCTTCGCTTTTCTTGCCTAAGCAAAACCCGATCCCGCCTAGAGAGGTAGAGAGAAAAAAAAGAGGGCGCCAAGCCAGCCGCTTAGGTCAAGTAAAATGCGCGCCGAGATCCCCCGGTTTATGAATTTTCGTGGGATCCTCTCCGCTTTTCTTGCCTAAGCAAAACCGATCCCGCCTAGAGAGGTAGAGAGAAAAAAAGAGGGAGCCAAGCCAGCCGCTTAGGTCAAGTAAAATGCGCGCCGAGATCCCCCGGTTTCAGAATTTTCGTGGGGATCCTCTCCGCTTTTCTTGCCTAAGCAAAACCCGATCCCGCCTAGAGAGGTAGAGAGAAAAAAAAGAGGGAGCCAAGCCAGCCGCTTAGGTCAAGTAAAATGCGCGCCGAGATCCCCCGGTTTCAGAATTTTCGTGGGGATCCTCTCCGCTTTTCTTGCCTAAGCAAAACCGATCCCGCCTAGAGAGGTAGAGAGAAAAAAAGAGGGCGCCAAGCCAGCCGCTTAGGTCAAGTAAAATGCGCGCCGAGATCCCCGGTTTCAGAATTTTCGTGGGGATCCTCTCCGCTTTTCTTGCCTAAGCAAAACCCGACCTCCGCAGTAGGTACTTAGAGTTCTTCACCCAGCATGGCAGCCTGTGAGAGGGAGCGAGAAACAAAAGAGGGAGCCAAGCCAGCCGCTTAGGTCAAGTAAAATGCGCGCCGAGATCCCCCGGTTTCAGAATTTTCGTGGGGATCCTCTCCGCTTTTCTTGCCTAAGCAAAACCCGACCCCCGCCTAGTAGGTACTTAGAGTTCTTCACCCAGCATGGCAGCCTGTAGAGAGGGAGCGAGAAAAAAAAGAGGGAGTCAAGCCAGATGCTTAGGTTAAGTAAAATGCGCGTCGAGATTGCCTGGTATTAGAGCTTGCATGGGCAACCTCTCCGCTTTAGATGGAATTTGATGAAATGCTTATGTCCAAAGTAGGCATTTCTCTACAGAGTCCTAATGGTCATAGAAATTTATTATGCTTTGTATTTATTTTACTTTGTTGTCAGGAATCAACTTCTTTTCTGATTTGTATGTTTATGTATATGTTGCATCTCTTTCTTGTTACCATGTTGTATTTCATTGTACTCAATAGTCTGATTTGCATTTTTTATTGGCTACATGTGTTTTACTAATAAGAATTTGTTTTCTCATTTGTTTATTTGTGTTAATAAGTGTTCGTGTAATTGCAATTTTGTTCTTGAAGATATTTTGCTTGAATCAAGTTAGTTCTTTCTATAAGGATCATTTTCTTGTAAGGTTATAACTTCTTGTCCAATTTTTCCAACTCACATTTCAACTTGTAACAGGTGAATCCCTTCTAAATAAGAGCTTAAAAAGAAAAAAAAATTTAACCATAAAATCAAGGTACTGCATCTTATTTGCAATGAATTGCTATAATTTCTTCCAACACTATGAAACATTTATGTTATAGTTTTATTATTGTAAACACCTTTGCTAAACATCATTGTAATTTCCAAACACAACTCTGCCAAAGTTCCCAAGATAGTTCTATAGCAATGTTCCATAGGCTATCTTGCAAGTGATGTGGAACTCCTTTGCTTTTTTGAATAGTAAGCTGGCCTTCCTCTTTTGTTATGCTTTGTTTTGTTCTTAATACTTGCTTTTATCTTTGCCTATTTCATTCCTAGTTGATATATTACATAGTCCTCTTAAATCTACATTCTTTTTCTGTTTTATGATTCGCTTGATTTTAATGACTAACTTTGGCGAAATAATGTTGAACTATATTGCATGTTTTGCATCTAAACCTCAATTGAAAAGGTTTGTTATCTGTATCAGTATAAGGTTTCCATCCATCTTTCTTAGGCCATCAATGAAGTTTTTGCTTAGATCTATCTTAGTTCGGCCTCTTTAAAATGTTACTCCATACAAGGAAGATCAAAAGTTGTGATTACAAAGTGTAGATTTGTATTGTATAGTTGCCTTAGTTATTTTTTTAATTATTCTTTTTAGACGTTATTTCCTTTTATAATTAGTTCTCTTTAGTTAGAATTTCTATTAAATTATACTTACCTATTATCAAGTCATTTTTCATTAATAAGAGAAAATGGAGTTTTTCTCAAATAACAAAAAGTGATTATTTAAGATACTATGCTAAAGGGAACACATCCAATTACCATGTTGAGAATATTATCTTTGCCTATTGAAGGTCTTGGATTCTTGGTCAACTTTGAATGCAAATTTTTCTTAGTTGATTATTAAATATCAGGGTAAAAAGATCTTATATTGTAATGTTGTTTTGCTTCACTTGCATCATACACTAAAACACAAGATTAAAAAAAAAGTTATATTTAGACTTTTGTATGGTAGATTAGGTGTTCTCTTTGAATTGGTGTTGGTATTGGCTTTCTAATTATGATATGATTTTGGGAGCCTTTGAATTATGTTCTTCAAACCTTCTCTCTTCGATTGAAGCTTATTATATTTTATCGTTGTTAGTATGTTCTTTTTTTCCATTTTTTCCCTTGTAATATTTTTATTTGATATATAATGTGCATAAAAGAGAAAGTAGTTAATGTGTTTTACATTGCTGTGTTGTGCAAAGTTGGTGCTGTTGGTTCAAATATTTAAGATTTGGTGAAGCACTTGGAATAGTCTAAGTTAAAACTTTTAATCTGTAGGATAATTTACTTTATAAGAATCACACATTTACCTTTTTTTTTTTTTTTGAAGTAGGAAAGGAGCCTCTTCGTTAAGCTGAAAATGAATAGACAAGACAAAAGGTAATACAAAAGCCCTAGGATCAGTGAGTGCACTCGGGCATCTCATCTATGTTGACACCTACTTAGCATTCTCACCATTCGTAGGTTATGAGTTACGAACCTACACGTAAGCTTTTTTAGGTCGTTTTGAAAGTTAAAGTGATACTTAGACACGTTTTGAACTCGTTTTAGGTTGGTTTGAAACTAAGTTTTAAACACATTTGATTGACATGTTGGGTCTTGAAGTACTTTTTTCACACTTTTTGAAATTTTGGTAGGTTGTGAGTTACAAACTTACACTTAAGCATTACTTGGTCGTTTTGAAAATTCAAGTGATACTTACACACGTTTTGAATTCATTTTAGGTTAGATTGAGTTTGTTGCACTTGGTTGTCATTTTTGGTCTTGAAATGCTTTTTTCAACCTTTTGGTAGATTATGAGTTACGAACTTACACTTATGATTTGCTAGGTTGTTTTGAAAACTCAAGTAATACCTAGACACGTTTTGAGCACGTTTTAGGTTGGTTTGAACTAAGTTTGTTGCACTTACACACTTGGTTGCCATTTTGGGTCTTGTAGTGCTTTTTCACAATATTTGAACTTTTTTCGTAGGTTATGAGTTACGAACCTACACGTAAGCTTTTTTAGGTCGTTTTGAAAGTTAAAGTGATACTTAGACACGTTTTGAACTCGTTTTAGGTTGGTTTGAAACTAAGTTTTAAACACATTTGATTGACATGTTGGGTCTTGAAGTACTTTTTTCACAACATTCTTTTCATTTTGTATGAAAGTTAAAGTGAGTTTCCGCCAATCCACTTCAGTTACCCCAACGTGTGCAGCCATTGCATTCCAAGGATGACATCCTGATAGAACACTGATGTAGTGTTTTATTATATTGATAATCAAACACAACTTACAACATAAGCAAACCGTGAACCTCAGAAAATGAGTCACGTTACATATAATTCACAAACATCAAACAAAGAAAACCTCCTAATCCAAAATTCCGAACAACAAAGTACTAATAAGCAAACCAGAATATAGAACACCAATCTTCTGCTTCCCCTGTCTTTCAAGGAGTATTGCAGACCTTTTCCTTCACTCAAAAAACTCACTTTAACAAAGAGGCAGCCACATTTTCAGGTATAGAAAATAAAGTAGGTAGTATGTAGGAGGGCTAACCAGAACTGAGTTGCATAACGTTTGTCTTCCGCCTCTAGAGATGTTATATCTTTTCCACCTTTCAAGTTTCTTGTGAATTCGATCAATGACTGGTTGCCAAAAAGACTTTTGTCGAGGGTAGCCTCCCAAAGGGAGACCTAAATATATAATCAGAAGCTTTTCTACCTTGCACCCTATCAGATTTGCTGTTTGAAACAAATCTTCCTCTCCCACATTAATGCCGCTAAGGGCTGATTTTTCCCAGTTTACTTTCTGCCCGAACACCATTCGAATAATCTAATGACGTTTTAAAGTTTAAGGACCATCTTCACATCATACTTACAAAAGAGAAGAGTATCATCGACAAATTGAAGCAAAGGGAGGTGGATCAAGTCTTTGCCAACAAGGAAACCTTCAAACTGGCGGTTAATATGAAGCTTGTTTATGATTTCTCCTAAAACCTCACTTACTAGGAGGAATAAAAGGGGGAGAGGGGTACCCTTGGCGGATACCTCAAGATGCTGTTATCCGGCCTCTAGGCTTACCATTGATGAAGACCGAATACTTTGGATTTTTTGGGCAGCTCATTATCCATGATATCCATTTGGAACTAAACTTTTTCAAAGATAATTTTTTTTCTAAAAAGTTCCAATTCACCCTATCAAAGGCTTTTTCCAAGTCAAGTTTTAAAATCCATCCTTTTTTCCGTTTTGCCCTATAATCTTCCACGGCCTCGTTAGCAATTAATATTGGGTCAAGAATTTTCCTACCTTCAATAAAGGCGCTTTGAGTGGGCTTATAATTGCATCCATAACTTGTTTTAGACGTTCAGATAAAACCTTTGCAACGACCTTGTATGGTAACGTAGTAAGGCTGATTGGACGGAAATCCTTGACTAGAGTCACATTCTCTTTTTTCTGCACTAAACAAATGAAGTTTTCTTGGATGCAAGCATTTAATGTTCCATTTCTGTGGAAATCAGACATTAGTGATTTGAAGATATCCTTGAAAATAGACCATTGGGTGATTAGGAACTTCACTGTGAAGCCATCCGGGCCCGGAGCTTTGTTGTTGCCAAGTGCCTTTAATGCCTTAAAGATCTCTGTTAGGATTCTACACCCTTTTTAATAAAATACCCAACTAGGGCTAAACAGAGACAGAATATATAGCCCAAAGTTACAGCTACAATAAGGAATGAAAACAAGAACAATGAACAACAAGAACAAACCTGCACCCTTCACAAGAAGGATACCCCTCTCCTATCAGCTGCTGCCGCTCCCTTTCTTAAAAGATAACCAAAAAGATACCATCCCTATTTCTCAATCATCATTCTATTTATACTCACCCTCAAATTCCTACCCAGTGGGACCCACCTGCACATTCTTTTATTTCCCACTCATTCTCTCTCCTTACATGTTGGTGAGTTTCCCTTCTTACCCTTCCTAACATACGTATGTATGATTGGGGGTCTCACAACACCCCTCGGTTCAAAATTCACCTTGTCCTCAAGGTGGAATGTGGGAAACTGTTGATTCATTTGATAGACAGCTTCCCATGTGGCTTCAGTTTCTGGTAAATTCTTCCACTTGACTAGCCATTCGTTAGCTCCCAATTCTTTGTTCCAGCGAATTCCCAATACCTGTTCTGGCCATAGTTGTAATTCGAAATCTGTTGTCAACATAGGTTGTTGTTGCTGCACAACCTTCTGCTTACCTAACTTGAGCTTCAACTATAGGCCACCTCTCCTATCTCTTCAATGATTGTGTAAGGCCCGTAGAATTTTGGAGCCAGCTTTTCACACCTTTTCCGAGCTAAGGATCTCTGCCTATAAGGTCTGAGCTTTAGGTATACTTCATCACCCACCTTGAACTTCAATTCCCTTCTTTTGGTGTCTGCCCATTTCTTCATGCGGTTTTGGGCTAAGTGAAGGTTCTCCTTCAAGGCGTTCAATGCCAGATCTCTCTCCTTGAGCATTATTTCTACCTCATCATTCTGAGTTTTTCGGGTTCCGTAGGATAGAATCGGGGGTGGTTGCCTTCCATATACAATCTTGAAAGGGTTGGAACGTATGGATGAATGGAAAGTAGTGTTATACCACAGTTCAGCCGATGGAATGAACTTATGCCACCTTTGGGTTGTTCATTGCAAAAGCATCTCAAGTATGTCTCCAGACATTGGTTTACCCTTTCCGTTTGTCCATCTGTTTGTGGGTGGAACGCCGTGCTTCTTTTCAGTTTAGTTCCCATAGTTGTAAATAACTCCTTCCAAAAACTAATGAAAACTTTATCCCTGTCGGATACTATGGATTTTGGAACCCCATGCTTGCTGATGATCTTTTCAATGAATGTCGTCGCCACTTGTTTAGCTGTGAAAGGGTGCTTCATAGTGATGAAATAAGCATACTTGCTCAATCTGTCTACCACCACCATTATCACATTCATTCCCCCTGCCTTCGGTAACCCTTCTATGAAATCCATTGACCATTCTTCTAGTATGGCTTCCGGAGCAGGAAGTGGATGTAATACCCCTGCTGGTTTCGTGGCCTCATATTTGTTTCTTTGACAAATCTCACACTGTTCCACATATTTCTTTATACCAGCCTTCATTCCCTCCCAGTACAGCTCTCCGCTCATCCTTTTCTATGTCCTCAAGAATCCCGAGTGTCCTCCTAAGATGGAGTCATGGAATGTATGCAGCAATGTGGGAATCACTGACGACTTCTTTGATAATACCACTCTCTTCTTGTAGAACAGTTTCCCATTCTCCCAGCTAAATTTGCTAATTCCCTCTGGATTCTGTTTCAATTCTTTAATGGTTTTCTGTAATTCCTCATCTTGGTTGACTTCCTTGTCTATCACTTCCATGTCTACAATGCCAGTTGTCGTCAAGGAGTTTACTTCCAGCGGATATTCCATCCTAGAAAGGGCATCTGCTGCTTTGTTTTGTAATCCAGGTTGGTATAATATTTCAAAATCGTATCCCAGCAGTTTGGTCAGCCATTTCTGAAATTGGGGTTGTACTTCCCTCTGCTCAAGGAGAAATTTCAATGCCTTTTGATCTGAGATAATTGTAAACTTCCTTCCTAATAGATAATGACGCCATTTCTGCACTGATAATACTACAGCCATCAGTTCTCTTTCGTAAATGGACTTGGCCTGAGCTCGTGTCGACAATTTCTGGCTGAAGAAGGCTATGGGGTGACCATTCTGTGAAAGTACAGCTCCCAATCCTGTCCCTGAAGCATCTGTTTCGATTAAAAAAGGTAGATCCCAATTCGGCAGTGCTAGCACCGGGATAGTAGTCATGGCCATCTTTAATTTTTCAAAAGCCTCGGTTGCTTGTTCATCCCACGCAAAAGAATTCTTTTGCAACAATCTGGTCAAGGGGGCTGCAATTTCTCCGTATCCTTTCACAAACCTACGATAATAGCCCGATAATCCCAGAAATCCTCTCAGACCCGTGACATCTTTCGGCTGAGGCCATTTCACCATGTCTTTGATCTTCTCCTCATCAGCCTGTACTCCTTTACTCGAAATTATATGCCCCAAATATTGGATTTTGGAGTGAGCTATGACACACTTCTTCTTATTTGCAAATAGATGGTTATCCCTCAACACTGCAAATACCATCCCTAGATGTTTCTCATGTTCTGATATATCCTTGCTATATACAAGTATATCATCGAAGAATACCAATACACACCTTCTTAAAAAAGGTTTGAATACCTGATTCATCAAGGACTGGAAGGTGGCTGGTGCGTTTGTAAGACCGAAGGGCATTACCAGAAATTCATAGTGACCCTCATGTGTTCTGAACGCGGTCTTCTCAACATCTTCCTTCTGCATCCTTATTTGATGGTAACCGGACTTCAGATCTAGTTTTGAGAAAACCGTGGCTCCATGTAATTCATCCAGCAGTTCTTCTATCACTGGGATAGGAAATTTGTCCGATATGGTTACTTGGTTGAGTTTCCGGTAATCTACACAAAAGCGCCACCCTCCATCTTTCTTTTTGACCAATAAAACAGGGCTGGAGTAAGGGCTATGACTGGGACGTATCACACCTGCTTGCAGCATTTCCACCACCAATTTCTCAATTTCCTCCTTCTGTACATAACCATATTTATATGGTCTGACATTGATGGGCCTTTGGTTCGGTAAAACCAATATACGGTGATCTATTTCTCTCTTAGGGTAGTTTTTTTGGATCCTCAAAGATGTCTGCATACTGTTGTAACAGATTTTTAATCATTGGAATCTCTTCCTCGTCCCCTTTCATTTCCTGCTCCGCTTCCACCTCCGTGTCTACTTCATACTTTTGGAATTCCAACAGAAAACCCTGATCTTCATTTTCCCACGTTTTCTCAATGGTTTTCAGGGAACATTCTGCTTGGATGAGGGATGGGTCTCCTTTCAAGATAATTTTCTGTTTGCCAACCAGAAAGACATTGTTAGAGATGGCCAATGTATCTTCATGGTGCCTGTTGTATCCAGCCACTGCATACCCAATATTACATCCACATTTCCCAACTCAATAGCAAAAAAATCAGCCACCACCACCACCCCTTGTAGTTCCAATTCCACTCTCTTGCAAACACCCTTGCCTGTACACTTGGTGCCATCTCCAATTGTAACTGCAAACGGGTTACCTTTTTCCAGATATAAGTTCTTTTCCTTTACTGTCCGGTTATGTATAAAATTATGGGTTGCTCCACTATCAATCAGCACTATCACTCCTTTGCCCTTTATATTTCCCTTCAGCTTCATCGTTCCCTTCGATGCCATCCCATGGATTGTCTTCAATTCTATTTCCTCCCCTTCAGCAAAATCCAGATGGTTTAATTCCACTGTTTCCCCTGGTTCCTCTTCCATCTTGCCTTCCTCTTCCTTGCTCTCCTCTTCATTCATGATAAATAACATCAGCTCCCTTTTTTCCTTCACTCTACATCTGTGCCCTGGTGTATATTTCTCATTGCATTTAAAACATAGGCCCTTATCCAATCTGGACCTGAATTCTGCGTCTGAAAGTCGTTTGATAGGAGGTTCACTTTTTTGATAACTACCCTTAATAGGTATAGTTACTTGTTTTATGGGGAAATCTGTCCTCCTCATGTAGCCTTTGTCTGTTCCATCTTGGATTTTTCCTGCATACTCTTCTTTTTTCTTTGGTTCCACTGTCCTGCCCTCGGTCTTAGTCAATTTCATTGCTACATTCCGATCATTGACTAGTTTAGCCTCCCTCATACAATCTTCCAATGTTCGAGGGAAACGACTAACGACTTCTGCCTGAAGATTGGGTTCCAGACCGGTCAGAAAAGCATCTCGTAACACACTTTCCTCCATGTGAGGGAGGGGAGCTGAATATGTGACAAATTTCTTCACATACTCACTGTAGGATCCATCTTGTTGAATCCTAATCAAGCGTGCCACTAGACTTGTTTGTCCCGAGTCCTTGAAGAAATCAAACATCCTCCCTTTCAAATCTTCCCATGACTCTACTTTCTTCCTATTATGCGTCCACCTGTACCAGTCCACTTCCTCTTGCCCAAAACTGACCACCGCCACTCTGATCTTCTCGTTTTCTGGCAGGTTGTTCATCTCAAAGAAATGTTCTGCTCTATATACCCAGGATACGCTCTTCATTTGATAAATACTAAGTAATTCCGCTTGCAAAGCAGCTCTAGAATTCAACTCTTCTTGATTTAATCCAATCAACTCAGCCACAAATCATATTTTTCTAATTTTGACATCAAGGATTTCTCTGTTTTTTTTTTTTACCTTAGCTTGCGCAGCAATATTCCAAGCTTTTACTGCCAATTTAACTGATCTCAACTGCTCATGAAGAATGAAACCAGCCCATCCCTGGAAGTTAGAGTTGCTCACTGTTTCAACAATAATCTGATTAGAATCACTGGACACCAACCAGCTGTTACAAAACCGAAAAGGAGAGGGACCCCAAAGAAAAGAACCAGCCTCCAAGAATAAAGGAAAGTGATCCGAGAAGATGCGTGCTTTTCGAGAAACCCGAGAATTTTCAAAACAAACATCCCACATCTGATTTATGAAGAATCTGTCTAATAATGATCTTCAAGGAGAACTACCGTCTCTAGACCAAGTGAACCTTCCATTTTGCAATGGAATTTCCATGAGAGAAACCATGTCAATAAACTTATTGAATAATGACATTCCTCTAGTACTTCTGCCAAAAGGAAATCTTTCCGGGCCCAACGAGTGATATTAAAATTCCCACCTATGCACCAGGCCACGGCCGAACAATCAGCTAAGGAAGACAATTCGGGCCAAACCAATTTCCTTTCTTTGCAACCACAAGGGCCATAGACATTTGTGATCCAACAAACCTTTTTGCACAAAGTGAGGCATTTGATTGACAAAGAGAAGCGTCTTTTAATGACCTCTGTTACAGATATTTTACTGCTGTCCCACATGGTAAGAATTCCCCCAGAAGATCCAACAGAAGCCACATAATCCCAGCCAATATCCTTAGAACTCCACAATGATTTTATAAAAGCCGAGTTCAAGGTATCCTTCTTAGATTCTTGAATCATGACTACAATTGTTGATGAATTTTTTAAGTGCTGCACGTTTAGAGGAGTCGTTCAAACCCTTAGTGTTCCAGGAGACAACCTTAATAATGACTGGGAGGAGGAAAAGGCAGTTGCACATCTAATTTAAGCCAGAATGATTCCACAATCGCCGACTATAGACACTAAATCTTTAGGCAAATCCAGGGGAATTTTAATAGGGAGAATATCTTCATCATTGACATTCAGATCCATCCCATTAATTTCTGGGACTAATTTAGGGTCAACTTCAGTGTTGGGGACTGCCAATTTAACTGATCTCAACAGTAAGTTGATTAAGTTGGGCAGTAGGAGGGACACGAGACAAGGCATCTGCTGCTTTGTTTTCTAGTCCCGGTTTATACACGACATCAAAATTGTAGCCAAGAAGCTTAGCAATCCACCTCTGATGTTGAGGTTGGATAACCCTTTGTTCCAATAAAAGTTTCAATGATCGTTGATCAGTTTTCACTACAAACCTCCTGCCAAAAGATAAGGTCTACAGCGTTGCACAGCCAAAACTACAGCCATTAATTCCCGTTCATAAACTGGTTTAGCACGATCCCTCATAGCTAATGTCTGGCTAAAATAAGCAATTGGCCGATGATTTTGAATTAAGACAGCACCTACCCCATATCCAGAAGCATCGGTCTCTATTCAAATGTAAGGAAAAATCTGGCAGTGCTAAGATTGGGAGAGTCATCGTAGCCATCTTTAAATTCTCAAAAGCTTCAGCAGCTGCAACAGTCCATTCATATGCTCCTTTCTTCAATAATTGAGTCAAAGGAGTAGCCACACTTCCATAATTCATTACAAATCTTCGATATATCCTGTCAACCCAAAGAAATCCACGAACTTCACGGACATTAGTGGGCACGGGCCATTCTTTGATAGATCTAATTTTCTCGGGATCAACCTCTACACCCTTTCCCGAAATTATATGGCCAAGATACTCCACTTTCATTTTGGCAAACCCACACTTGTGCATATTCAATATAATTCTCTCGCAGCACCTCTAACACATTCTAAATGTTGAAGATTTTCATCCAAACTTCTACTGTAAATTAATATATCATCAAAAACGACTAAGAAAACCTGTGTAGGTAAGGTTTAAAGATACTATTCATCAAAGCTTGAAACGTTGATGGTGCATTGGTGAGCCCAAAAGGCATGACAAGAAACTCATAATGCCCCTCGTGAGTTCTAAAAGCTGTTTTCTTCAAATCCTTTTTACACATTCTAATTTGATGATGTCCCGCCTTGAGATCAATCTTCGAAAATATATTAGCCCCATTAAGTTCATCAAACAATTCCTCTACTACTGGAATAGGAAACTTGTATGGAACGGTCACACTATTCAACGCACGGTAATCTACACAAAACCGTCAACTACCATTTTTTTTTCACCACAAGACCGGGCTCGAATATGGACTAGTACTAGGTTTTTATGCCAAATGCCATCATTTCATCAACCAATCTTTCCATCTCCTCCTTTTGCTGGTATGCATATCTATAAGGCCGAACATTGACTGGATTAGTCCCCTTCTTAAGATGTATATGATGTTCAATGGTACATTGTGGTGGCAACTCTCCAGGCCAACCAAAAACATCTTCATTCTTAGCTAACACGGCTTTGAAAATTCAACCAAAAACATCTCCAGGCCAACTCTCCAGGTTATGAGTTATGAGCTTATAGTTTAGCCGTGTTAGGTCGTTTTGAAAATTCAAGTGATACTCCAAGGTTATTCTTGGAATATTCTTTTACATTATATTTGTTAAATCACTATTTAGTTTATTAAGAGCTTGATAAATAACCACTAAACTAAAACCATAGAGGATAATTGATAGACCATAGTACATGTTCTATCACTAACTAACCGACGGTAAAACTTTGTTATATTTGTGAATATCTTCAGCAATTTTATCATTTAAGACAATTTTTCGTATAATATCGACATGAACATCGTAAGAAAACTCAAATTAAGTAAGTTAAATTAAAAAAAAAATTGTATGAATGTTTTGAGAACCATTAATTATAAATTCAACATTTTTGAATGAAAAATTGGATTGGTTTGTGGTGACGGCTAACATGCATGTCTAACAATTATTTTCAATTTCTAATACTTTCATCCATTGCCAAAGTTGGAAACTAATGTTCACAATTTTTTTATCTTATTAAATAAATTTCACATTTCTTGAAAATTTTGGATTATAATTATTTGAAAAACAAAATATATATTTTTTGCTTTATCGTTACTGAAAATTTTATCTCAATTTTTGCAGTAAAATTTGATTTTTTAGTCTAAATTTTAAAAACAAAATATTTGTTTTAGTTATAAAGAAATTGTTTTGGATTTTAAATGGGTTTTATCACAAATAATTCAAATATATTTTAATCCCTCATCTCCCCTTCTCTCTCACTCACGTTTCAAATTTCTTCCCCTACTTCTTCTCTAACGGCTATCTCTCTCTCTGCTTTCTCGTCCTCTCCCCTTCTCTCATCTTCTTCGTCTTCCTCAAAATCGCCGATTCACGGCCATCTTCTTCTCCTACCCTAACAGCGCCGGATTTCTCAACTGTCGATCGAGTGACAATCGTGCCTGCCTGCTTGACAAAGCCTTTTCGGTCTACCAATAAAGGAAAAAAAACGATTGCTGGTGACACGAAAGCTGTGCTCAACGCTCTTTTTCCTATTCCACTGCACGTCGTGGTCTTTCCCTTGCTGGTTGGATGACTACTATGGACGAAGAGCACAACTACTTCCAGTCTCTGGTCGATAAGTACCCAAGGAAGGTAAATTCCAGCGGAGAAAGTCGAGAGCTCCTTAGTTGATCACAAATCCTTCCAAATTCTTTGTTCGTAGACTAATTTGAAATCCTTCCAATATGGATCCATGCTGTCTTTTATATCCATAAGATACCAATTAGATTGTGTTAATTATTGTTTATAAGAAAATATTTGTGTGCAGAGTTGCAGTGGGTAAATCTTAATGGCTGGCAGAAAATTGGTTCGGGATATATTACTCTCAAGACAAAGTTTTTTATCAGTTTACTTCCCATGGGGTATTTGCTCTTCCTATGCTTTATCCTTATCGCATCTTTCTCCGCTGTAGTCTTCATAGGATGGATTTCTGTGGTGTAAATTTATTCATCTAGTTTGTTTGATTTTATGGTTGCATTTAGGGAGAAGGTAAATTACATAAGCCACAGTAGTTATGGAAAAAATCTCCAATTTACAGCAAGTTAAAGAAAAAAAAAGAAGAGAAAAACAGCAGTTAAAAAAAACTGGGCATCTTGCTTCTTTCTTATTGAAAGTTCTGCCGTTTCTTTCAAGTCAAATTGACCATAAAATGCTCAAATGAGATTTTTCAATAGGAATATGTAAAAAAAAATATAATATGTAAAAGAATTTTTGTGAAACGTGGGAGAGAAGCGATAACATTATCCTTCAAAAAATTCAGGAGTAGTAAATATTTATGTGAAAGGACATATTATAAGCCACAGTAGTTATGGAAAACATCTCCAATTTACAGCAAGTTAAAGAAAAAAAAAGAAGAGAAAAACAGCAGTTAAAAAAAACTGGGCATCTTGCTTCTTTCTTATTGAAAGTTCTGCCGTTTCTTTCAAGTCAAATTGACCATAAAATGCTCAAATGAGATTCTTCAATAGGAATATGTAAAAGAACTTTTGTGAAACGTGGAGAGAAGCGATAACATTATTTCTTAAAAATTCAGGAGTAAATATTTATGTGAAAGGACATATTATTTGGCCATTTGACCTTATTTGGTTGGAAATGATAAACTACACATTATTGTTTGCTTCAGTTGTGATCTTGATTATGGGCTATTTGGTATTTTGCCTACAAACTGTATAGTTAATTATCTGTTAGCTTTTGTTTTCCTGTCACAACTTTATGTTTATGTGGCTAATTGTAGCCGAAAGTTTTATTTATCAATCTTATTTTTCACAGCATAAATGAAACTGTGTTTCAAGAACAAGGTGCTGCTACATCATTCAAGGAAATTCGTCGTAGAGGTCCGTAAGTTTTTTCCTTTGGAGATGTGATACTAACCTGTTTGAATAAAAGAATCTGACTTGGTCTTTTCCTCTTTAACATTATGGATTAGGTCTTTCTCTTTACCAGATTTCGTAGCTGAAGTTTATGAAGTAATCAAACCGGTGTTAACTTCTTATATAAAGGTTAGTGCTAACTGCTAAGCTTATTTCTAAGATGAAAGATGCTTTTATCCCCTCCCCAAAGAATATCATTACTATTTATGTTGTGTTTCTGCTAACTAATTCTTGCATAGCATCTGGTTTGATAATTAAAGTAAAGTTTCTGACATGGAGGTTTTCAAGTTGTAATATATATTTTTATGTTTTAGGTAGATTCCCAAACTTTGAAGAAACACTACAGTACTGAGGTAATTGAATGTTGTAAGGCAGAGCATCGGGCTTACTAGAGCCAAGGTATCTTCTTCGATAACAAGGTAAGGATAGTCTTGATACTACCTTTCTTTTGTTATTGAAGTTTATTGTTCCTTTTGTTGGGGCTTGGTGGTTGTGCACCTATATTGATTTGTACTTCTGTTAATTAATTATAGTCATCCTCTCTTGTCTGAGTAATTATTGTCAACCATTTTGTTAGCAAAGGCTTCCCATGGATATTCAGTTTGTTGTGCTGCATGTCCACGATGATTTTCGTGATTTTAGTTCTAGATACATAAAAAGGGCCTTTGCATCACGACATGAATGACTATTTTTTAATATGAACCTACAATACCCCAAATGAATGCTGGATTAAATTAGATACAGGGCAGATAGAGAGTGAGATGGAGAGTGTTTGTGTGCTTTAGAGCCATCTGTCCCTAAAACATAGTTTCTTCCCCCCCCATAAGAAGTAAGTTTATTGATGTATGTAATTTACAAAAGGTTTGGTGGAACACCTACAACAATCTTTTTGAACTTTTTGGTAGGTTATGAATTACGAACTTGTATTGAATATTTGTTAGGTCGTTTTAATAATTCAAGTGATGCTTAGAAAATGCAACCGAGCTTAAACAATTCTGCACATTTTACTAAAATTTTTAGTTTAACCTTTTTAATAAAATTCGATGGAAATTCTTGTTTTCTTTTTGTAGGAATAAAGGAAAATGAAATATAACCAAACTTGGGATCTTTGCAAGCAAGCTTCCATGAAGAAACTAGGTTACAAGGGGAGGTCTTCTGTTCTCCTTTTTCTTTTTTTCTTTCCATCCGTAGAATCTTGCTTAAAATGCTTTGAGGACAATGCAAATTTTTAAGTGGGGGTGGTTGTAGCCTTGCACATTCCATGTCCTTTGGGAAATTTTCATTTTGCAAATTTTGCTAAAAATGTCAAAATTTAGAAACTTTTGCAATGCTCTATGCTTAGAATAAGTACCATGTCTACTTCGATTTTTAGCATAAAAAAGCATGTATGCCTAACCCATGAGAACGGAGCTCGGATTTGTGATTGTATTTTTATTTGAATATGTTACATATGTTGAAAATGCATATATTGATAGCTTAGAAATGAGTAGAACACTTGGTTCATTTTCTGAATATTGTGAATTATGTACATAATAATATGTGCGGTTGTCTTTTTTATCTCACTTTTAATCCCCTTTTTTGCCATATTCTAATGCCTTTTTTATATTAATTTTAAATCCCTCTTTTGGCCATAAACATTTGTATAAGATTGTTTGAAAGCAAAATATGATTGTTAGGTCAGGTAGAAAGCAAAGTCGGCAAGATCTTAGAGTTCTTCACCCAACATAACAGCCGATAAAAACAAAACAATACGACCAAGCTGCTAAGGGTTGCAAAACCCACCCTGCCTAGTAGGTCCTTAGAGTTTTTCACCCAACATGGCAGCCTGTGAGAGGGAGCGAGAAAAAAAGAGGAGCCAAGCCAGCCGCTTAGGTCAAGTAAAACGCGCGCCGAGATCCCCCGGTTTCAGAATTTTCGTGGGGATCCTCTCCGCTTTTCTTGCCTAAGCAAAACCCGATCCCGCCTAGAGAGGTAGAGAGAAAAAAAAGAGGGAGCCAAGCCAGCCGCTTAGGTCAAGTAAAATGCGCGCCGAGATCCCCGGTTTCAGAATTTTCGTGGGGATCCTCTCCGCTTTTCTTGCCTAATCAAAACCCGATCCCGCCTAGAGAGGTAGAGAGAAAAAAAAGAGGGAGCAAGGCCAGCCGCTTAGGTCAAGTAAAATGCGCGCCGAGATCCCCGGTTTCAGAATTTTCGTGGGGATCCTCTCCGCTTTTCTTGCCTAAGCAAAACCCATCCCGCCTAGAGAGGTAGAGAGAAAAAAAAGAGGGAGCCAAGCCAGCCGCTTAGGTCAAGTAAAATGCGCGCCGAGATCCCCGGTTTCAGAATTTTCGTGGGGATCCTCTCCGCTTTTCTTGCCTAAGCAAAACCCATCCCGCCTAGAGAGGTAGAGAGAAAAAAAAGAGAGAGCCAAGCCAGTCGCTTAGGTCAAGTAAAATGCGCGCCGAGATCGCCAGTTTCAGAATTTTCGTGGGGATCCTCTCCGCTTTTCTTGCCTAAGCAAAACCCGATCCTGCCTAGAGAGGTAGAGAGAAAAAAAAGAGGGAGCCAAGCCAGCCGCTTAGGTCAAGTAAAATGCGCGCCGAGATCCCCCGGTTTTAGAATTTTCGTGGGATCCTCTCCGCTTTTCTTGCCTAAGCAAAACCCGATCCCGCCTAGAGAGGTAGAGAGAAAAAAAAGAGGGCGCCAAGCCAGCCGCTTAGGTCAAGTAAAATGCGCGCCGAGATCCCCCGGTTTCAGAATTTTCGTGGGGATCCTCTCCGCTTTTCTTGCCTAAGCAAAACCCGATCCCGCCTAGAGAGGTAGAGAGAAAAAAAAGAGGGAGCCAAGCCAGCCGCTTAGGTCAAGTAAAACGCGCGCCGAGATCCCCCGGTTTCAGAATTTTCGTGGGGATCCTCTCCGCTTTTCTTGCCTAAGCAAAACCCGATCCCGCCTAGAGAGGTAGAGAGAAAAAAAAGAGGGAGCAAGGCCAGCGCTTAGGTCAAGTAAAATGCGCGCCGAGATCCCCCGGTTTCAGAATTTTCGTGGGGATCCTCTCCGCTTTTCTTGCCTAAGCAAAACCCGATCCCGCCTAGAGAGGTAGAGAGAAAAAAAAGAGGGAGCAAGGCTAGCCGCTTAGGTCAAGTAAAATGCGCCGCGAGATCCCCGGTTTCAGATCGTTTGTTACAAAAAAACGACAAAAACTCATTACATTTAATTTTGTACTCTATTATTTTAAAAAATATACTCTTTGAATGAAAAAACCAACAAACCCAATGCCAACTATTCACTAACAACTTCATTAAGAATGGGGAGAGAATGTAATGCCCCAGTTAAGATTGTTAAAAAAATTCAGTGACCTGACCAATTCAGATTAACCAACCCAAACCATAAATCTATGGTTAGGTTACATATATTTTGAGTTGGGTTTGGTTGCAGAATAAAAAAAAATATATATATATATATATATATATATTTTTGGTCGATTCTTGGGTTATATGACTTAGTAACCTGGTCAACACGATCCAACTTAGTTTTATTATTATTATTATTATTATTAAGAAAATTTTAAAAAATATAACAAAACAATAAAAAATTTATGGCATACGTAACAAAATCAAAAAGTCCATAAAGATGGTCATTTTATAAAAAATATTCAAGTTTTGTCATTCCTTTCCCTCTTCTTTCTTTTGCAATTTTTCTTTTCCTTTCCATCGTCTTTTCTCTTATTCATCTGCAACTTTTCTTTTATTTTTTTCAAACTGTTATTTGGTTGTTCAATATCGTATACCATATATAAAGATCTTTAAGAAAATTGTTGGGATTGGCGTCGTTTATATTTGGTTATTTTTTGCTACACGATTGTTTAGATTTGAGGAGCCATATCTAAACGATTTTTTTTCAAGATTTTTTTATACACGATTATTTAGATTTGAGTACCCAAATCTAAACGATCATGTACCAAAAAATCTTCAAAAAAAATCATTTAAATTTGGATAGCCAAATCTAAACAATCGTGCACCAAATCAAAACGATTGTGTGCTACATTTAAATGATCATGTACCAAATATAAACGATCGTGTATCAAGAAATCTTGAAGAAAATCGTTTAGATATGACTACTCAAATCTAAACGATCGTGTAGCAAAGAATAACCAAATCGAAATGATCATGTATAAAAGGAATCTTGAAAAAAAATTGTTTAGATTGGCTACTCAAATCTAAATCTAAATGATCTTGCTTGGTACAAAACTTGTTCCCAATATATAACATGCGCGATTGTCAAATTAATCGCGTTTTGAGGGTGACAGTTTTGGTATTTTTCATTGTAAGTTTGAGAGTTTTTTTCATTTTCAAAATTGTTTTATATAGTGAAAATATTTTGTCGCTGTGTTATAATTTTTAAAACCCATTATTAAAAATTATTATTATTATATTTTATGAATTTGAATGTAGACTTAAGCTTTACCTAGAAACAAAATTTGAACATAGACCATAGATTTTACATGAACTCAAGTTTCATGTATTTGAAGGCAAACACTTGGATTATTTTAACTAGAATTCTTGTTGCTTGTTTTATTGTACTTTTTAGGTAATTTATGTAACTTTTAGTGGAAAAGGAATTAAAGAATGAAAAAAAAGTTAAATTATGTAAAAAAAAAAAAAACAAAGGCAACCCAGTGACCCAACCTAACCCAACTCGAAAGTGACCCAACCTAACCCAACTCGAAAATTACGAGTTGGGTTGGGTTTATCCTTGCACATGGAACTGATAGTGTTTAATTTTTGTTAACTTGAGCACATGGAACCGATATGATTTATCCCAGAAAATGCTAGGTTTTGACATAGGGAAAGAAGTAACTTTTCATGAAAAGTCAGTCAAATTCTACAATTATCGTTAAATATCAAGATGAGAAAAAGTGAGATTTAGAAGCAAAATAGACAGGAAATTGCAACTGGTCCATATGGATCACTTATAGTTTGTGGTCCGGATAAAGACAGAGATATTATAGATTCAAAATATTATCTCCAACCCGGTCCAACCTGACTCATGTACACCCTAACCCTAGTCCCTCGATTCGAAAATGAATTTTGTAATCGATGGACCTGGCATCTTGACTACGATCCGAATAATTGAGTATCAAATGTTTTGCTCTTCACTCACATGCATCGTAGAAAAATTTTCAAAAGGTCACCTATAAAAATATGTAAACTAAGCATGCTTAACTTTAAAATTATATGATATCTTTTCAAATTCTTAATTTATATGAAAGGTTTTTTCTATTTATTTCAATAATTTTATTTTTAAAAAACATGATTTTATATTTATTGATGAGATTTCAAAAGATTTTGTAACCATTTATTTTTTTCACCTATATTATAAAGATATCTCTTCAATCATTTTCTTATAAACATTTGAATTTTTTATAAGCTACGTGTGTTTTCCTATGTCAAAGGTATATGTTTTCTTCTTATAATAATTTCTATAATTTAATATAATATAATATTGATTGATCCAAACTCTCATCATTTATTTTAACTTTGATTTTATGTTGATATATATTTTGGTGTTACAATATGTTAATACTTGTAATTTTAGAGAAAGTGTTGAAGAAAGATATAGTTTATAGGACATTAATTATCTTTTAAATATAATTTAAAAGAGTTGAAGAAAGATATGATTTTAGAGAAAGAGAGTATAAAAATGATATAATATTGTAGATACCGTATTTTGTCCTGCTTTTTATTTTTTTCATTAATTTATTTATTATTTTTTTAAAAGAATTTGAATTTGAATTTAAATTTAAATCTTAATTTTTAAATTTATGTTTTAAAACAAACAAAAATAAAAACATATTTAAAATTAAATTTAAAAGTAAAGATTTTTTTTCTTCTCCCTATTTTTCTCAACCATCCTCTGTTTTCGTGAGTCACAACCCTCCACTTTCTCCAATCTCTCACGTTCTCCCACTCTTCCACATTTCTCTGTACTCCATTTCACTATCTAAACCTACTTCACTTCTATCTATAAAAAGAGAATGAGAAGATTCAATGGGGGAGGATTTTTTTTGCTGGAGAATTATTTGGTAGAGAAGAGGGACACGTAAAAGATTTTTTTTTTTTTTGAAGAGGTGAGGAGGATCAACCCAGAACATTTTGCATTTAAGGCAGACCTTGTAAGTTCTTTTTTTTTTTATTCATGTTTGATGATACTGGCTTAATTATTTGGCACCCATCTGGGTGCTGTCTTAATTATTCATTTAAATCACTCATTAATTAGCTGGTGTTTAATCATTTGGCACTCATTAATTAGCTGATGTGTTAATCATTGGCACTCATTTCACATTTTAATTATTTGCATCATTTGAATTATTTGGCACCCATTTGACTCTTTGATTGCTGCCCTAATTAATTAGTGTTTTGCATCTGATTACACTTATTTCTGCACATCTATTTGGCCATTTGACTATTTTGATGGATGAGTTCTGCATCCGTTTAATTATTTGGCACCCATTTGAATGTTGTGAGTTAATTATCTGATTTGGCATTAATTATTTGGTTAATTAATTAGCATACTGTCAATGCTATGTTAATTATTTGGTCTGTGTTAATTTTCTGCATCCTCGTTAATTATTTGACATCCATTTGGCCATTGGAGTATTTTGATTGCTGAGTTCTGCATGCTAATTAATTTGACACCCATTTTGACTATTTGATTGCTGAGCTGATTAATTAGTTGTTTTGCATCTATTTGGCTACTGCCTTAATTAATAAGTGTGTTCTTGATTAATTATTTGGCATCCATTTGGGTGCTATGTTAATTATTTCATTTGGTTAATTAATTAAATGATGTGTTAATTATTTGATTGATGTCTTAATTATTTAACACTTATTTGACACCATTTGGCATACTGATTTAATTATTTGCTATCTTTTTAATTATCTAAGCACCCATTTTACATTCTGTGTATCTATTTGGTATCTTGCTTTAATAATTATTATCCATTTGGCATATATGTTAATTATGCATTTGAAAATAACTATTCATTTGACATACTCTTTTAATTATGCATGGTTAATTAATTAGCACAATGTATTTGACAGTTTTAATTTTTGACATCCTCCATTGTGAGCATAATTATTTTGGCACTCATTTGGTCTCTTATGTCAATTACTCATTCAAATTATTTGTATTATGTATTTAATCATTAAAATTATTGACATCCATTGGCTACTGTGATTATTTATTGATCTTGCATTAAACCTACTTTGACACTCTGCAGTTAATTATTATTTCACCCATTTGACATCCTCGAGTAATTATTTATTACTCTGTCTGGCATAATTAATTATTTTGCATATTTCTGAATTAATTAATTATTTTGCATATTTCTGAATTAATTAATTAATTTGCCTATTTCTGCATTAATTAATTATTTTTGCATCTTTTGAATTAATTAATTATTTTATGTTTTGAATTAATTAATTATTTTGTATCATTCTGCATTAATTAATTATCTTGCTTGCTGTATTAATTAATCATTTTGTACATTCTGCATATTGCTTACATTATCCTGTATTTGTTTTATGCATTTATTTTATCTCAACATATTACCTTTAAGTATTTTTCAAATTTCATAATGTTTTGCTCATTGTTATTATTCATTTTCAATTGAAATATAAAAATGTAAATTGGAGAAAAGTATTGTTTTTTATGGATTTTATAATTTAAATTCCATGAATACATGAAATTTTTTCGTTTGAAATTTAATTAATAGATTATTTTTAAATAAACACATTTCATATTTTAAATGAGACTGAGTAGTGTTTTCATTCTAGATACATGAAATTTCTCATTAAACACCTATGATAGAGATTAAAATATCAAGTTTTGGTATCTTAATATTCTTAAGGTGAATAAAAATCTTTTAAAACAAAAATAAACTTAATTTTTCTAATGGCTCCTATGCCACCCATAATCATCAATTCATGCTTAGGTTTTACTTTCTTTAAATTGATAAACATGAGACATTTAAACAAAACCTAAATAAAAACTTTGTTTTGTGAACCCCTATAATTTAATTTAAAAGATAAAATTGGGTAACCATTTTTTGGGTGTTGTAGGGTACTAACACCTTCTCTACACACAACTGACTCCCGAACTTAAATCTCTCAATGTACGCATTTTTTTTTCTTTTTTTTGGTGACCAATCACATTTTAATATGATTGGTGGCGATTCCAAAATTATTTATTAAAATTAAATAAACGGGGAGGTCGGCCGCTCCGCGTAGCGATCACGTCGCGACAAATATCATTTGTTATAATATAATTTTGTCATTCTACGTAGTTGAAAAGAAACTAACAGTTCTTTTTTCTTTCTTCAAATTTATTTTTTTGGGATGGTTTGAGTTCAAGTTGAAGGTGGATTTTCTTATTTTTCTTTTCTTTTTTGGTTACATTTTATTTTAAGATTTGAATTGTTCTATTACATTAACTTTGTTAAGTCATTTTCATAAAATTTATTTCTAGATCACATTTAGAACCATATTTTGTTGTGTACAATTAATGTGAATATGTGATCTTAGATTTTTTCAAACGACATTCATAGAAAATTGTTACAATGTATCAAAAATGAATAAAAAGTAGATGTTTTGAGACCCATTGTTATGGTTGAAGAGGTAATTTATCACTCTTTGTACATTAATGTAATTTACTTACAAATTAAAACTACACCATTTTTTAAAATTTCATTTTAATTATTGTTAGTGCTAAAAAGGAATGTAACTCATTTATCATCAAATTGTATTAATATATATCCATGAAGTTCATAGTTTGAACAAAAAAAGTTGCTCTTAGAGATATATTATTTTGTTTAATTAGTAATATTTAGATATGAAAAGTCAACAATATAATTTTTGTACGTGCAACCCATGTCATTATTTTCTAGTTATTTCAAGTGCAGGATCACAATAAAACAGAGGGTGAAGATGATACAGAGAAAAATGAGGAAAAACAAACCAATGAAGAGATTTCAATTGTGGGTTAAAAATTCAAATTTAAAAGATATGTATAGATCTAATATAAAAACTAATCTTAATTTCCAAATTATTAAAGGTTGAAATCCAGCCTTAAAGTAATTTTGAAATAAAAACAAGGGTTGAGATTTAGAGAATAAAAATTAATAATATGATTATTTTGAAATAAAAAAATGAATAAAGTTTTAAAAGTGTCAACTAAATTGTTAAATCTCGAGATATTACGAAGAAGTTGTGATAGGGGTTGAATATGTTATTAACACGTCAAAATTAATTAACGACTCATAAGTGCACAAATTAATTATACTGAAAATACTTTTGATAAAACGAATATATTAAAATAATTACGGTTCGCAAATGTAGATATTTCATAAAATACCATGCATGTGTGGCACTTTCAAAACCATGTTAGTTTATACACATATATATTACTACGTACAAAATGCTATATTTTTAGGATAAATTAATTTGAATTTAATAAGAAACATTGAGTAAAAGAAATAGGAAGTTCTCACCAAAACAAAAATTGATAAAGTAATTTACATTTAAACAACGTTTATTACTTAAAATTACACAAAAATAAATACAAAACATTATGATTCAATATCATTGTAATTATTATTGTAAATATATAAGTAAATAAAAATTCTAAAACATATTTCATAAGTACTTGTTGTAGTCACAGACGCCATGTGCCTGAAACGATGGAAGCGGCTGACGTCCTTAAAGTTGGATAGTTTTAAAACAAAATAGGAATCACCATCAATCCTTTTTAGATGTGATTGAACACTGAAATAAAGTAAATAATTTTTAAATAAAATCATAAAAAAATTATCTTCGAAAACTAGAGTTCAGTTCAGGAGTGATTTGTGTGTGAGTAATGTGTTAGCATTCCACAACACATGTTTAGAAAACAGTGGCCACATTTCAAATCTTGAATTAAAAATATTCTTTAATTTTCTTTTAAAAAACAATGTCTTATTTTACCTCTCATTACTCAAATATTTGAAGCAATAATCTCATAAAATAAGTAGAGAACATTCAATCAATTGAACTGTATTGGAGAAAATTTTCTCACCCCAAGAAAGTGAGAAATTAGTACAATTTCTCAAAATCTATCATAGAAACAATCTTCTAATAAAGAGATGTTTTTTTAAAACATTAATTAAAACCATTTTTTCTTGGAATCAAATCTTGACACTACTCAAAAAAGTGGCTTTCTTGACGTTTTTTATACGTCAAGTAATATTTATTTATCCATGGCGTTTTAAAAACGTAAAGTAATATCTATTAAATTCTTGACGTTTTAAAAACGTCAAGAATTTTATAAGAAGCAGAGTGAAGGTAAAATTTTCTAATTTCTTGATATTTTTAAAAACGTCAAGTTCTATTAAATAAAAAAAAAAGCGTCGTCTCCCTTCTTTATCGAATTAATTGTTTGCCCAAGAAATCTTCTTCTTCATATTTCCAAATTTCGCATCTTCTTCTTCTTTACGACCGAGTATTCAAAATCTCCACCTTCACATTGTCGTCACGCTTGAGCTTTCAAAATCTTCTTCTCCATGTTGTCGTTCGTCACGCGCCGCCATCTCTTCACGATTCTCCGTCTTCAAAAAGCAACCATCGGTCCTTCACTTGATCCTCTCGTCTTCGAAAAATACACCCTCTGTCATATGAAATTGGACATCTGAAATCACCGTTCTTAACGTTGGGGAAGCCCTATCCCACACCCGTTCTTGAAGACATTCGAAATTGGTTTTCACACTCGTTCAAAATCACCATTCGAAATCGCCACCAGGGATTAATTCCATCTCTTCACGCCTATCTCTTCATTTTGAAACATACTTGATGCTTTTGACCACTGACTGAAGTCCTCCAAACAAACACATTTTGTTCTCTGACCACAAATTGAATTAGGTGCGTTCTTCTGTTAAGTTGATGCTTTAAAACTGTTTTGGATGCTTATGAAATTGTCCTGAGCTTTTTAGTTTTATGGTTTCTTCAAGAATTTTGTACTATCATTTGCATCTTTTCTCAGTTTATCACCATCATTTTCATCCTTTTCCACATCATTGCATTCTTTTAACCTTCATGGTTAACAAAGAAGAGATGAGATTCTACCAAACATTCTAAAATGGCGTCTTCCAACTTTTTGTGTAGAATAATATATGATACATAACATTCTACAGTATTTATTTTAAATCTAATTTTCTTCAATACATATTGAGATAAATAAGTTAAAAAACTACACTTGTTTAATGACATACAAGCATTTTAAGGTAAAAGTAAAACCACTCTGATTTGAATGATTATGATGTATTATCCATTGAAAGACTTGGTGTTGTGTTTGTCTTATCTTCCTCAAGTATCATATAAAAGATTTTGTACAGAGTATAGAGTAATTAAAAATACATTTTGCAATCAAATAGTGGGATGAGAAGTATAATGATCATGCTATGATAGGGCAGATGGTGTTATTGTGTGTTTTCAGGGAAGAATGCGCTGTAAGAAAGTGTATAAAAGATTCATATATGTGTTCAAATTTTAAGATAAGCACATGATTATATGTCAAGAGTAGAGTAGCAAGAGGATATATGAAGAGATTTAAGAGATTATTGCAAGTGAGGACAAATATGCTTTTGGACATGTCTATGAGAGGGAGAGTGTTTTAAGTTCTAATTCTATGATTTTTAGAAGACAAGGACAAAGAAGTAGATATCCGTTTCTAACATTTTCAAACTTCACTTTTAAATTAACCAAAAAGATAACACAAACAATTTTTTTTAACTAATAGACTTGTAATCGTGTTTAGGAGGAAACTAGTACCTGTGTTATTGCAATTTCAAAGGTGTCAAATGCATATGGACCAAGCAACAGAGTTGGGCTTCTTTTATGATTTCCCAAAGGATTTCTTTTGGTTGTGATGTTTAATTCAGCTGCGTAAGTATATCTTTTCCAAGGTACAACTTAAGTATTCTCTATGCTAACGAGTAACCTTTTAATTGATTAATTTTGCTAGGAAGGTCATTCATATTTTCATGTGGGTTGTGTGGAGAGTGTATGTGAGACAATGGCAAGTATTCATTTTTCTTTGGATGTAGTTATCCAAAAGATATTTTATTTTGGTCTGCAAATTGTTGAATAGAAATTGCTATCATATATTTTGGCTTTGTTAAACTTGGAACCTATTACTACATTTCAATCAAGTTCCCTTCTTCTCTTCTAAGATTTTTATAAGCTTATTTGCTAGCAAATAAGTTCTCAATCGTAGAACGGAATAGTGGTCAAGTTCTTGGTAGAACGGAATAGTAGTAATATTATTTATGGTCAAGTAATTACTATTGGAACACTCATCTTACATGTATTTTTATGTCCCGTCTTTCCAACTATAGACCATTTATACTCAGAAATAGCATTTTATATTCGATAGAGATGTATTAGGAGATGTCAGACCTAATTGTATGGTTGGTTTTTACCTCTCAAAATGCATAAATTTGTAAAGTGAGAATAAGGAGAGAGATGTTGTTTAGTGGTTTTTTAGAAGTTGCTAATAATCAATTCAACTGACGCTGATAATTGATGAAATTGATGGAGCCCTAATGATGGCAAGAGTGCAGTGGATTTAATTCTAAGATGGTAAACATATTTTGTGTTGTTTCCGTGAGATTGTTTATTAAAGTTTTCTATAATGAGATCTTATGACTTATTTATCTTGCTTAAAAAAAAGATAACACAAGTGTTTTTTTCTTATTGTTATGGAGGAAGATTCTAGTGGCATGGACGTTAATAAATTTAATCAACGTGTTTTTTTAGCTTGACTTCTTCTCCTCCTTTTTTTAAGGGTTGTTGATAGATGATTCACTAAGGGATAAAGGGCACTATATTTATGTGATTATGTATTATAGGGTGGAGTAATTTTTATTTGTTGGATTTAGAAGTTGCAATTTTGATGTCTTGTCTTGTACTTCTGTTCAAATTTACAGGTACTAGTGTTTGAGATTTGAATTTTAACTTTAGGTTATGCATGCTTGAATCATTGACCCTAAAGTACTCATCAATTTATTGTGGGAGCATTTAATTTGTTGTGAGACTTGAGTTAATTAATTTGTTTGGATTGTGAGTTAACTAATTTATTTGCATGTTTTAGATTGATATACATAAAGATCATACTCACAGGCCAAGTTAGACGAGGTGCGGGTTGAGTTAGCTGACTCCTGGATTCGTATATGTGATTGTGATTTATTTGTGGTTATGAAGTTATATTATTGGTTCTTGTTTTTGTAATGATACAAATATTTCATAGTATGTAAAAAGTTTGGAAATGTTTATATATATATATTATGGTGAAGAAGTATATTTGATGTATATCGTCATTCATTATATAGTTAAGAAACTGTTGTTCGAACAACTATGCAGAACTATGAGAGCACAATACAGGAACAAAAATTATAATTGAATTACATGTTTTTTTAACAAAATTCGAACATTTTACGGTTTTTAAAAATCATAAAAAAGTACATCCTTGATGGTTTTAAAACATCATAAACAACTACATTCTTGACAGTTTTTAAATGTCATGAATTTTCATACTCATAACGGCTTTAAACTGTCATGAGCACTTATACTCTTGACGGTTTTTCACTGTCATGAAAATTAGTATACTTGACGTTTACAAAATGTCAATGTTCCTTAATCTTGACGTTTTTATCAACCGTCAAGAACTTTAACTTTCTTGACGCTGGCTTCAATGACATTTTAAAACCGTCAAGAATGGTGATTCTTGACTGTTTAAAAACGTCAAGAGAATCTATTTTTGTAGTAGTGTGAACTACCAAATGTGATTTTTCACCTCAAGAATTCTAGAAAATGGGATTTCCAAATTTTCTAGATTCAGTCGTAACATGTTGTTTAAGAAAAACAATATAAGTTATTAGAAAAGATTGATTAGAAAACTTTATGAAATCATAGATTAAACGTTTGAGAAAACATAAAAAATTATAACTTTAAAGAAATTTTTTTCTAAATGATTAAAAAGAGTCTTTATTTTAAAACATAGAAATGATTTAAAATTGGAAGAATTTTAAAACATTCAAAATTTTATTTAGAAAGAATTGAAATTTTAAATAGAAAACAAAACAAGGTTTAATATAAAAATTAGATAAGTAAAATCAGACTAAACAAGCATCATAGTAAATTATATAAACACAAAATAACATAGAGATTTAATTTTCATAAAAATGTATTGGAGATCAATCCCGAACTCCAAAGAATCGACTCCTCACCTCAAGAACTTTAAAAAACTAGACTCCAAAACTTCCTAGATTTTTTCGACAAATGTTTTTTTAAAGAAAAATTAATTGAAAATATTAGAAAAAATTAAACAACTATTACCAAGAATATATTAAATGAATCATAAAACAACATACAAACATTTAAATAAACATATGTGTTAAGATAAACAATAATCTATAAGTAAAATAAATTATGAAACAAAATTACTAGAAAAAAAAGAAGAAGAAGAAGAAATAAGAACAAATAATGAGTAAAAAATAATAAACAAGATATAAAATAATGTATATAAACAAATAAATTTGTTATAAGAAAGAAAAAAAATGTAGGAATAAGATAATAAAGAAGTAATTATATGAGAAGAAAAATGGAGAAATAAGAACTAGAAAAATAAACAAATATGGATGAAAAATATAATATTAAATAGCTTCTAGAAATGAGAAAATACTAGAGACAATAATAAAGGCTTTCGAGAGAGAGAAAAAAAATTAAATATAAAATGCTAAATATAAGAAATGAAAGATAAATATATAAAGAATAAAGTAACAAAGGAAATAAATAATAATGAAAAAAGATAAACAAAAAAATGTAAATCAAATTTGTAATAATAATAATAATAAAATATATATATATATATAAAAGAGAAGTTCACGAGATAATAAAAAGAAAGAGAAAGAAAAGCAGAAAAATAAGAACACGAATAATAAGTAAATATTTTAATCACTTAGTCTTTCTTTTTTTTCTTTGCACTTTGTTTTTTATGGAAGCTTGAAAAAGGACAAATAAAATAATGAGAATAGTAAAAATAATAAAAAAACTTTGAAGGAAAATAAACAAAATAATAAGAAAAAGAAAAATAAAGAAAATAAAAAAAGAATCTCAAAACACTAAACTAACTCATTCGTTTTGAAGTGTGGATCGTCAGGACTAAAACTCTATCATACACCTCCAACTAAATTAGAGTTTTTCTGGTGTGATGGATTTTTGGTATTGTATAGAGCCTCTTTTAAAAAAATAGAAAAATTTTAGGAGTTGCTAGAAGAAAAAATAAAATGAATGTTGTAGATCTTATGTATTTTGTAAGAAGAGATGAAGGTTAATAGAGGTTAGAGGTTAATAGAGGTTAGAGGTTAAATAACATTTTTTTTTTACAAATTTGGTTAACCACAACATAAAAAAATAGCCCAATTAAGGCCAACCACCTAATTTTGTCCGACATTATTTAAAATTAATTCAATTGCTAAATTAATTTTTGCTTCAATAGTAGTTTATTTTTTTTCTTAATATTTGCAATTAATTTTCTTTAAAAAAAAAACATACATACAACAAAATATAGGAAATTTGAGAGTCTGATCTTCTAAAATTCTTGAGATGTGAAAATCGATTCTTCAGTGGTCCGATCCATCTCTAATATGTTTTTGTTAAAATCTCATCCATCTCTAATATGTTTTTATTAAAATCTCAATATGTTTTTATATTCGCTTGATTTGTTAATGCTTGTTTTGTAAGTTTTATTTGGATTTCTATTTAAAATGTATATATCTTTCTAATTAAATATTTAAATATTTTAAATTTCATCTAATTTTAAATTTTCTAAGTTTTAAGATCCTACACAATTTTAAAATAATAATCAAAAGTTATAATATTTTTTTAATATTTTCAAACATTCAAAATTTAATTCATCATTTGGTAAGGTTTCCTAATAACTTATATTGTTTTTCTTAAACAAAATTGTACGGTATCTATAAAATTTGAGAGTGATTTTTTAGGTATCTATAAAATTTGAGAATATGATTTTTTAAAATTCTTGAGGTGATTGATCACATATTTGTAAATCTAAGATTTGATCCCAAGAAAAATGATTTTAATCAATGTTCTTTTTTAAAAAAACGTCTTTTCCATAAGGTTATTCCGTAGAATGGATATTCACGAATTGTACCAATTTCTCACGTTTTTTTAGATGAGTATAAAAAATCTGATTTTAATTCTCTTTATTATCTTTTCAAATAATGAGTATAAAAAATCCTACAATAAAATTGTACCAATCTCTTTATTACTTTTTATTTATTTATCTATTATTGTTGTTATTATTATTATTACTACTATGTTTTTTCTTTTTTATTTATTATTGCGTTATGAGCCGCCACACCTCTCTTTTCTTTTTGTTATTGTTTTCCCTCTTTTTCTTATTTTTTCTTTATTTCTTTTCTTTCCTTTTTTTGTCTTTTGTTGTCAACTTTTTTCTTTCTTATTTTAAATTATTTTCGTTGCAAACATAATTATCATAAATCTTAAATTCATGAATATTTTATTTACACTTTGCATTTAATTTATCTTAATAATATTACCATGTTATTTATATTAATTAATTAATTTTTTTTCTTATACCATATTTATTTTTACATTTTATCCTTCCTAAAAAGTTCTGACGATAAAATTAGAAATATGTGGAAGTCCGTTATTTCTAAATTCTTGAGATGAGGAAATCGGTTCTTTTGGAAGTCCAAGATTGATTTCCAATATTTTTCAAAAAAATAAAATCTTATCTTATTTTCTTAATTTGTGTGATAAATTTGATTTTATTGTGCATTAATCATCTCGAATAATATTTTTTAAATTAATCATCTTATCTCTGTTTTTTTCTAACCTTCAACAATCAAACCTATTTATGTTTTAGGTCTTTAACGATGAACAAGGGTTGAATCAAACTTAGAAATAAAATGTCGGTTGAGTATAGAGAGAGGGAGTGTCCCAATTTTAGAGATCGCAAAGTTTCACGTCGATGATTACGAATGAACAAGGTGTCCATGCAAGATATGTATGAACTCAATTTGGAAATCATTAGAGGGTGTGAAGCGACATCTATTAACAATTAGAATATTCCCCTCCTATATAGATTAAGTGTATCATGGAGAGTCAGTGAACTTGCATAAGGTATAAAAATATTTGATGAAGCAACTAGCACTGACCCTTTTAAAAAAAATAAAATGTTGGCATGCTTAATTATTTACAAATTCCAATTGAATATGAAGAAGCAATAGAAGAAGGTTTGGATAATGAAATGTTGTATTTAATATTGGTGTAGAAGAAGAGACAACAAACATATTTAAGGAGTTATTGAATAAAGCAGGTGAACTATACCCTACTTGTTCATAATTGTAACAACGCCCCAAAATTTAGGCAATTTTAATTTAATTATCTTAATTTTATTTAATTATATGTTTGAGTTTATTGGGTATTATTTTGATTTATTTGAAAGAGAATTATTTAGTTATGTTGAAATTGGAATTTACTAAATATTTGTTTAAGTGAATATTTAATTAATGAGTGGATTTGAGTTTTAGTTGAATTATGGTTAATTATATATATAAATATATAATTATTATGAAAAAGGGAACTTTTTCTAATTAAATAATGTGATTTTAGGAACTAATGCCAAAAATATGGTTGGGGCAAAACTATAGAAAAAATATGGTAGTTTTGGGTTCCATCCTTTCTTTTTCATTATTTAGTTTTGTATAATATATAGATTTAGGATATGGAATGTGATTTAGTTTTGGATTGTTGGTGAAATGTGATTTTAATTATTTGGTTGTGTATAAATAACTAATATGAAAAAGTAAAGTTAATTATATGATATATATAACTATAATTGTTTGTTGGAAAATAAGATAATTAATGAGGAGAGAATTAATATGAAGTAAAAGTTTAAATAAAGATATATGTTTATTTTATATTTTGGGGAGAGAATAATAATAATAATATATTTTGTTATTATTATTGGTTATAAATGCGTAAGATTTTGTGCAATTAAGAAATTGATTGAAAAAGAGAATGAAAATTAAAAAAAAAATATTTATATATCCTAAAAGAAAAATGAAATAATAATAATAAATATTATTATTATTTGACCGTTTATAAATATTGGAATGCTTAAATTGAAAAGAAAAGCTTCTTCATCTTGTTTACTAAGGTAACCTTTGACAGCTGTCTCACCAATTTTGGTTAAAATTGGTGACTTACGTGAGTGCTTTCGATTTTTAGTGTGAAATTTTAATACTCATTAAATGTTAATTAATTGAGATTCTAAACAAAGTTATTATTGGAATTGATTTTGATTGATTGTCTTTAGAAGGTCTCTTTTGCAAATTTTGAAGATTTAAATGATTAATTTTTCTCATCAAAGTTGAATTGAGTTCAACCTCAATTTTTAGATCGAATTAATTGGAGAATTTTACTGTCAACAAGGGAATATTTTGTTTAGCTAATCTCTTAGGTAAGAGATTCTCTACTAATAGATCTTCAAACATAAAACTAAAAGCTTATATGTATTTTCTATTATGCATTGATGTACCTAATATGTATAATGTGTTGATGACTGAAGTTTATTAAATTTAATATCGAATCAGAACTCAAAAACATACCACAATATAAAAAAAAAAATTAAGGATAATAATTGATAAAAAAAGAGGAAAAAAACACAATCTCCTAACACACTGCTCCTATGTCCTGACGTTTTAGAAAATGCGTCAAGAATCGATCTCCCATTGCAGTGTCAAGAAAACCTTTACTCCCAACATTTTTAGAAGCACGTTGAGAAAACAGTACTCCTGACGTTCTTTATTCCAATGTCGGGAGTAACGAATTCCTGACACCTAAATGAATTGGCGTCGGGAACTCTTCCCTAGTCACGTGTATTGACAGATATTCATGCATTGGAGGATCCTTTCTCGACGTATTTGGGTCCATTTTCGGACGTGGTAATGCATCAGAAGATCTACTATTTCTTGAGTGAGATGTGTTCAAAGGGACATACACTTTAATCAAATGGAGGTTATGATAATTGTTGTTTTCATCCCACATCTACCATTGAACAAGAACTCTTAAAAGTTTAGGGTTCATGAGAATAGATTGTTCAATTGATAGGATGAATACATATTGGGTTTGAGTTAAAAATTCAAATTTTAAAATTAAACTAAAATCTAGTATGAAAACTAATTTTAATTTTCAAATTATCAAGGATGAAGAGATTCAACAAATAAAAAATAATAATAAAGTTAGTTTAAAATTTTAAAAAAAAAATGTTGTTAAAATTTCCATTAACCAAATTGTTAAGTCCCAAGATATTAGAAAGAAGTTATGATAGAGGTGGCTGTATCTGTGACACGTCAAAATTAATTGCAGATTCATAAATGCATAACACAAATTAATTACAATAAAGAAACATCTGGTAAGGGAGCAGATATTGAAATAATTACTATCCGTGAATGTGGATATTTTGATATTTTTTAAAATAGCATTTACGTGCCACACGTCCATTTTGCTAAAAAAAAATGGATTTTGCCATTTTTCAAAATGAGTTGGCCCAAAAACATCGTTATATCTTTTATTAATTCTTTATTATTATTATATTTTATGAATTTAAACGTAGACTTAAACTTTGCCTAGAATGTTTTTGAAATGCTTTCTATTACTATTTTGCATGAATTTGAACATAGACTTTTACATAACTCATGTTTTATGTATGTGAAGGTAAATACTTTGGATTTTATCTAGAATGATTGTTGTTCGTTTTTCATTATACTTTTTTTTTTAAAATGAAACATATTTAGGAGATTTACATAACTTTTAGCGGAAAAGGAAATAATGAAAAATAGTCTAAATTATGTAAAAAAAAAAAAAAAAAAGCAACCCAATGACCCAACCCGACCTAACTCGAAAATTACAAGTTAGATTGGGTTTATCCTTGAAACATTGAACTGATAGGGTTCAATTTTTGCTTACCCGAGAACTTCGGATTGGTCCATAATATTATCTCCAATCCAACCCAACTCTACTCATGTACACCCCTAATCCCCAGTCCTTGAACCAAATTTTGTAATCGATGGGCCTGATATTCTTGACCATGCAATCCAAATACGTCATCTTTTAATTGTCTTAAAGGCTTTTAAATGTGAAAATTGTTCCCCAGACTTACACGAATAATTTGAGCATCAATATGCTTTGTCATTCACTTACATGCATCCTAGGAAAGTGTTTGCAAGAGGTCACCTAGAATATGTTGCAAACTTAAACATGCTTAACTTTAGAATTATATAATTGAACCCCTTCCAAAGTGAGAGCATTGCAGAGAATGGTAAGAGAAAAATTATGTTTGAAGGTTTGAAGAACACACCTCAAAAACAATGCCAAAGTCGTTTAGCAGTGAGCCGCTTTGTTTTTGTCATGAGGCCAAAGACAAAAGTTTGTAGAATTAACAGAGTAAAATATATCCTCAATCATGAGAAAATGCCAACCTCAACGAAAGAATACAAAATTTTGAAGAGCCCCAGTTAATATCCCTATTAATCAGCTTAATAAACTCAATGACAAACTCCTACACAGCTTAGTATACAACACTTTTAATTTCAAAGGATTGTAACTCAAAAAAATTCACCATTTGACTCATTTTCTAGTGATAACATAGACAACTGCCTAATATTATTGTATTTGCATTTAACAACAACTACTTTAACTTTTGTTCTTTAGAAATTCTTCCAAATTTTAAGTTTTATTATTTATGAAGACATTTTTCTTTCTCTATTGAACATTAATTCATCCATGAAAAGTAATGTAAGGTGGAATAAATTAAATTAAAACTAACAACTGAAATGAAAATCAAAGTAAAATATCTATTTAGCAAATATGCATATATATTATGGGAAATTGGATTGGGTAGAAATATATATTATCGCACAGATTTTTCAAATATCGTAAATATACCAAATTTTAATTCTTACCATATGTCGAAGATATTTTCTATTTTAAATTTTTTATTATTTCCAAAACTGCCCCCACACATTCTTCTCTCTCGATTGCATCATCTCCCTTTAATGCTTTCTCTTCCACTTTCTCTGCTTATTTGTAAATCTTCATATCATACATAAATTCATAATGAAAAATTAATCTAATATGAAAAGTACTTGGTTCATATACACCATTTTTTTATTCATTGGTTTTCTGTAGGTTACTCTCAAACATAAAAATAATAATGAAAAATAATTATTAGTTCATTCAATCTTTGTTTTCAACATCTTCATCTCCTTCTTCATCTTCTTATTCTTCACAATTTTTTAATTTAAATTTTCGATCATCATTTTTCTTTCTTCAAATTTGTTTGTAAGTGGTTGCTTTTCAACACGACAAAACTCTCACTTTTTAAAATGTTTTCTATCTTAAATTTACTATTATTTTCAAACTACCCTTCAATCACTTTTTCCTTTTTCTTCTTTTTAACGCTCTAATCATCTCATATTTCTTTTCCTACTTTTTAATATCATAATCATTCTTTTTTTTTCCACTTTGTGTCAGTTTTGTATAACAACTAATGTTGTGATGTACTTATATTATATGTATTAGTTGGTTGATATACTTATTACGTGATTTTCATTTTTTAAAATTTTATGCAGTTTATGGTAGTATTATTAAGTATATAAATGATATAACTTAGTGTATCATATATATAATATGTGTCAAAGTGTGCTGGTGTAGTGTATTAAGTGTATATATTTAATCAATTGAGTGTATCAGTAAACATAGAAAATGTACCAATAGTGTACATCAATGGTATCAAACATATGAACTGCATTAGTGTATTAAATATGTTGAGTATATTAGTGAAGTATAAATTATTTATTAGTAATGTATTAAGTGTACAAAAACAAACCATAACAAATGTATTAAAAATAATACATCAAACATATCAACATATCATGCTTAAGTGCATCAAGTATATTTAATTGATTGAGTATATTCTGCTATATATGCCACAGTTGTGTGTATATATATATATTATATTTTATAAAAATGATCATGTGTGCAACATTTAAAAATATTGAACAAAAGATGTATAGATCCAAAATTTGAATATAACAAAAGATATAGTAGTAGGTGTAGAATATAATGTAGGGTTGGAGTTCACCAGTTTCGAGGACATTCCTTAGCCATTGTCTTCTATTTGTCTTCCTCCCATTATTTTATTAACCCACTTAGATCTTGCACCATATTTTTTTATATTATTATGTTACTATATTATTCTAATTTCATCTGTGAATTATTGCACAAATATATATTTACTATTAGTACCTAAAACATATGCTTACATACCAAACCCAAACATATAATGGTCATTCTAAGGTTAAAGGAGTTGTTTTTTAAAAATCTAATTCAATGGGTTAAAATATATATTATATATAAAATAAAATTAAAATTATATCTACAAAAATGATTTTTTTAAAGAGGAACATAGGTCATCTAAGAGTAAGAGCTTAAATGCATGTTTGATAGTCATTTGATTTTTTTATTTTTTACTTTTGAAAATTAAACTTATAAGATCTATCTTTTATCATAAACTTCTAAAAACTTCTTCTTTTCTTATATACATTTTATCAATGTTTTTCTTTTAAAATCAAGAAAAATTTTGAAAATTTTAAAAGGGAACTGTTTTTAAAAACTTGTTTTCGTTTTTACAATGGGTCAAATATAACCAACTCCCCTCCTTAAAATAAGTTGCAGAAAAATGAAAAGTGAAAGAGAAATTATTACCCCAAGTCCATAATTTGAATTAAAAAATTTAATCTCTTGGAAGACCACTACTTTGATCTTTTTCCTCTTCAAATTTCTGCCAATTCATACTTATTACCTACGACCTTCATCACTAGCTAATTAATGCTAATTTTCACCCATTGTTGAGAGACTAAATTAATTAGAACACATATTAAAGGTATAAATTTTAATAACTTCCAACAATATATCAGGAAATAAATATATTTAGAAACCAACAAAACATAGTATATAATATATAGAACACCCTAAATAAACTAAATAATAATAATAAAAAAAAAACCCCAAAAATCTTCAACCTTCTCAATTTTATCTCCAAAAGAAAAAACCTCATCAAATTTAATGACCTGGAAAAACAGCCCATCAGCTTTATGATGCTATAACTTTATAGAAAAGTAAAGGCCAAAGAATATAATTATTATATATAAAAATTAATGAAGAGAAGAAGTACTTCTCTGTAAAGTACTATTTGCGCCTAGATCATAAACAATTCAACAAATTTCCTTCAAATCTTTCCACCCCATTTGAGAATTCGAAGAAATTAAAAGAGAGAAAGAGTAAGAAATCTAAAGGGTTTTTAGCTAATTAGGGTTTTGTTTGGATTAATATATATATGACAAAGTGTGGATAGAAAGCAACACAAAAGTAAAGTTGTTCTCTTTCTTTCTCTCTTTTTCTTTTTTCCTTTTTCTTTTTCTCAAAATATATTTTTTTCAGGTGGGTTTGATTCTCTTGAAAGCATAAACTAAAAAAAAGGTGATATATTTTTGTAGAGAGAATTTTTTGTTGAGGAAAATGATGGGTGGAAACCCTAGTAATTGGTGGAATATGTTTCCACCAAATTCTCCTCAATGTGTTCTTGGATCATCTTCATCACTTCCTTTGAGTTCCATGGCTGATCATCATCATAATCAAGACCCTAATTCACAATCATGGAGTCAATTACTTTTGTAAAGATTTCAAATTTCCCACCTCTATTTAATCAATTTGTTATTCTCTATTTTTTTTAAATGAAAGTTTAAATTTTGTGTCTTTTCTTTCAGAGGTGGATTGCACGAAGAGGATGTTGCTGATGAAGATAAGTTGGCTTTGAATAATAATTTTCAACAACAAAAAAAGTTGGAAAATTTGGAAGGGAGAATATTGATTCCATTTTCAAGATTTGGAGTTGGTGATCATCATCATCATCAAGATCATAATAATAATAATCTTGATCAGATGAAACAAGAAATTACTTGCTCACAAAATAGTAAGAGTTTGGATTTTTATGGAACAATAATGAAAAAGAACTATCATCACCTTCTTCATCTTCTTCTTCTTCATCAGCTAAGCTCTCTCAAATGACCAGGCCACTTACTATTTCTTCTTCTCCCAATTCTTCTATCAATAACAATAATGCTTTACTGGATTTCTCTTTCAACAAAGTTGATTCCAAAAATCAAATCCTTGATCACAAATTTTCATCTGATCAGGTAAAAAATATATATCTTTTTCTATTTCCTTGGTTTCTTTTTTTTTCTTTTTTTTTTAATTTTATAAATTTTAAACTTCTGTGTTCTATGATCAAGTGTGCTAGTCCAACCACCAATGGGGGAGTGTGGAAGAAGGCTAGGGTTCAGCCTTCCTTCGGGCAGCCTCCGGCAAAGGTAAACATGACGGAAAAACGACTCTTTATATCGATTAGTTTGTATTAAAACATTAAATCAAACCCCTAAAAACTATTGATTTTCTTTTCTTCTTACTTTGTGTTGTGAATCAGGTGAGAAAGGAGAAGGTAGGGATAGAATCACAGCTCTCCATCAGTTGGTTTCTCCATTTGGCAAGGTATAATTAAAAGAAAGATCATTGTTTTAAGATCATAATTTTTATTTATTATTCTCCGATTATTTTTCTCTTCTTCATTTCAATATACCAAAAAAAGAAAAGAAAAAGAAAAAAGATCTTTGTTTTCTTTAAGTTCATGTTGGTCTTTTTCTTCTTGTTTATAACCTTAAAAGAATACTTCTCCATGTTGTTGTGTTTTTTTTTCTTTTTTTTTTTTTTGTTCCTTTTTTGTGTTTTTTTGCAGACTGACACTGCTTCTGTCTTGTCAGAGGCTATTGGGTATGTGAGATTCCTTCAGAGTCAAATTGAGGTCAAGTTTTCTCTAAACCTAAATTGAAATTAAATCATTCCTAGTCCAAAATTTTGTGAATTTAATGATTCTTTTTCCATGTTTTCCCCCCATTTTTGGTTTTAAAAACGAATTGTTATTGAATATATTTCAGGCTCTTATCTCTCCATATTTGGGCAATTCATCAAAATCCACGAAGAAAAAGGAGCAACTTGTAAGATCCTTTAATTTCTTCAAAACCCATTTGACAACTTTCTTCGTTACTCAAAAAGAAAATTCCTTTTTCTAAAAAAAGTTGAAATTTTTTGACCCCATTTCTACATTTCCATTCAAACCCCAATAACCTTTTTTTTTCTTCCTATTAATTGAAAAGATATGAAAAACTAATTATATTATGAATATATGTTTTGTGTACTTTGAAGAGAACATTAAATGATGGAAGAAAATTATTTGAGAGAAGTTGAAGATGACAATAATGGAAGAAGTTGTGTATTTGCTGAAGATCTTGGTCAGGTAATTAATATATGCTTTTATTGGATCCATCATTTGTTAAATAAAAGGGAGGACTTCAAAATATGAAAGCATCTCAAAGAAAAAAAGAAGATTAAAATATAAAAAATAAGGGAAAAAGAAAAAGAAAATTTATATTTTATTCATAAAGGAAAGGAAGTGAAAGAACAATAAGGTTCTCAGCTTTTTATACAACTTTATCATTATATAAAAGTTACCCTAAAAGCATTGTTTGTGACTTCCTAATTGTTTTGAAATCATTATTAAAGGGTTTTCTAAAGATTACAACTTTTTAAAATAAAAAATAGTTATATTATTATATATATGTTTATTTTTTTTATTAATTTACTGGCCATTAAATTATTGCAGCAGCTCTTGAATGACAATAGCCTGAAAAGAAAACTACCCTCCTTCCCAGGTGTGTGTGTGCTTTTTTAATCTTATTTCTCAATATATTGATCTATTTAAGTGTCTGTAATTTATTAGCAATTACACCCCATCATTCTCATCATCATCTTTATAGGATATTATAGGCATATGATTCCCATTTATATATTTAAATGTAGGGCTTAAAATAGAAATCAACTTTATTTATATTTCAAAATCTTAACTATATATATTGAGTTACGTTCCATGATGGGTATCTCATCTTCCATGCTCTAATTGACAACTATATTTTTTTATATTTTATCAAAATATAATCTTAGTTAGTTGATTAATCCTTTTGTTTGGTAATAAAAAGAATCAATTTAGTGTTTGAAATTTGATCATTGACACTTGAAAGTACTATTTAGTGCATAAAGATTAGGTCTTTCAAATGTTGTTGTGTCATTTTATATATATATATATATATAACTTTTGGCTTGTTAGAATGTGGCAGGTCATACATGTGATACTTTTAAATTTGTCATCTTAAAAATGACTGAGAATTCATTTAGACAATACATGATTTAAAATAGAGAAAATGAGAAAATAAAATTGGAATAAAAAAATTAATGCCAATGTACAAAGATAATTCTTTCTTCTCTATGTCAATAGTATAGAGAAGAGTGTACGTAGGTAGACTTCTTACTTTTTGTTTTTTAATTAACTAATGAAAAATTACACTTTTTTTTTTTTTTTTTAGTTTTCAAACCTAGATACCAAAAACAAAATGTTAGTTATCAAATGAAGTTTTAGCTAGTAAACTAAGATTGGTCTCTAAAGATGAGGGTGATATATAGATGTATGAAAGGCATGGTTTGGAGAATTAGTTTGAGTAGTAAATTGTTTTTATGGACAGGAGGATGAAGAAGAAAAGGCAAAGGACTTGAGGGGTAGAGGGCTTTGTTTGGTACCTGTATCTTGCACACAACATGTACAAAGTGACATTAATGGAGCTGATTATTGGGCTCAAGCTTACAATGACACTTTTTAAGCCATCCTTCCTTTTACCTGCATGCCCCAAACATTGGGATATCCATCACACACACACACACATATATATATATATATATTCTCCATGTTAATTAGGAGTTAATGCTAACCTTTCCTTTTCTTTTTCTTTTAAATAAACATGTTTAAATTCCTCTTTCATCTCTTCCCTTATTTTTGTGATAAACTGTAAGTGGTGAATTCGAATCATCTAAACTTGAGTCATGAATTTTTCTTATTTTTTTACTATATATTAAAAGATACATTCACGGACTTGGTTAACATATATGTTTTATGTTTAGTTGAATCATATTTATTTTTATACTTTCTTTTTGTACTTGAGATTATGAAAGATACTATCTTTAATGCTATCTTGGCACACCAATTTTATTTTTAAACTCTAGTTCAAGTTTCAGTGTATCAATGAAAATATTTTGTATTATATCCACACTAATTTAAATTCTGCTGTTATATCAAATATAATAATCCTAATTTTTACCGATAAAATTTAAGGCTAAATTATACCAAATGTCCTTACAGTTTGAATTGTGTATCCAAAGCACCCCCAACTTTCAAAACATACCCTTATATACTTCATAATGAGTTAAAAAATATGATTACCGTTAGTTTTTGTTTATGAAAACTGTTAGGGTTTTGTTTAAAATCTACATAAATTTTCAATTTATTTTAAAAAAATATCATTAAATTTAAAGAAAATGTCAAAAAAAAAAAAAAAATACTAATACTATTAAAGATTAAATCGTATTTGGATTCATAAACTTTATGTCTTATTCTATTTTCGTTCCTAATTAAACTTTTAGTCCATAAACTTTTGAAACATATTTTGGTCCTCGTCGTTAATATTCTTATTAATGATGAAGTGACTTATATATTTGAATGATCTAGGTTAGCTACCAAATAAGATAAGTGACTCTTAATAATTTAATTAAAAGTTAGATGGTAAATTGATGTGTTTTTATCAAAGAATTCAAAAAGTCATTTTGTTTTCAAGATTTTGATTATCACCATTTTGGCGTATTGTGTCATTTTGCTTAAGAGTTTCTCAACTCATATGCTAGATGTAATTCATCCACATGAAATTTTTTTAGTGCCTTAAGTTTGGGTTTTGTGATTCATCGTGGGAGTATTTATTTACTATTTCGTAGAGTTTATTTTATACATGTGTCTTACCTATTTTATTTTTCTAGTTTAATCGTGGATGTTAACAAAATATATTAGTTCTATTTTATTTTATTTATTTTATTCTACTCTACTCAATGTCATTCTTTTTATTTTCTTTAAGATTTCAATTTATGAAAAACGAAATTAATAAAGGATCACGAGCTAAGGGGATGTGAGAGGTTTATTTGTTTGAGAGAAAAAAATAAAATTAGTTTTTAATTTGGTTTATTTGATTCAAGTGTGTGTTGACATAAAAGAAATATATATATATATAATAAACGACTAGCAAGATTTCTTGATTTAATTAATATGATAAATTTAGAGTCTAATCAACCAAATATATCAACCACATCATTATTCCGTTAAAAAGTCAACAACAGATATCAAAGTAAGCATTTTTTAAAAGTTGGAGAAGTAAAATAGACGGGAACCATTTTGAATAAAATACAAAGTTTCTTTATAAAAAAAAATAAGATTTTAACCAATAGAAATTATGAACAACTTAGTTGCATGAATACCTATAAACTTCTAAAACCTCCATTTATACCCTTACTTTTTTAAAAAAAAGTAAAAATTCTATTACAATTTAATCTGCACTTCATCACCTCTTCAATCTTCTTTATCTCCTCTACTTCAATCTATGACCTATCGTTTCTATTTTCTCTGTTTCTTTTTCTCCTCTCTTCTATCTCCTTCTGTTAAATATCCAACCTTTTGTTTATCTCATTTAAGAAAAATTTGCCCCACTTCAGTTAAGTATATAGATTATAACAAATTAATAATAACAATAAAATTACTAATGAAAAGCCTTTGGACTTATACACTCTTACAAGATTATACATTAGTAGATTAGTAGTTGAGTGAGTAATAATAATTAAACACATTCTTTTTTCACGTGATTATTTATAGTTTTGGTAAGTTTTTAGAAGGGCTTTTTTAGTTTTGGTGTTGTATTGGATGTTATGATCATTTATCTTGATGTTATAGTTTATTTTTTTTGTTGTGAAATTGGTGTGAAAATTAGAAAAATGGAAAAAAAGAAATGAAGAGTATCTATATACAATAAAAAAAAAACAAGAGAATATCTATGTAATTTGTTCTAAACTTTGATTCTTCTTAACTCAACCAAACTCTAGATTAATTATTATATTAATAGAAAAAGTATTTATTTTTTTCTAGACAAAAGTAATATATTAACGAATCTTTTAAAAGTTAGACGAGTGTTAACCGTTTGTATGTACTAATAACAATGTTTTGTTCAAAACCTTTTTTAATTTAAGGATATTTTTTTAACAAAATATTAATTTTTCATCCAAAACCAACCATGGGAGTGTCTTAAAAAGTTTAAGGTTAAATATATTTTACGTGAAGTTTAAAGTTTAGGGGCACTTTGTATAATTTAGTCTAAAACTAAAACCTCAACTTCTCGTATATCGATTAAATAGTTTTAAATGTATTGGAATAGAGATTTATGATTTATATATATATATAGTATCCAATAACACATTGTTTAAATAAGTATTCAAATTCAAATTATGTTACCAATACAAATGTATGTTTTTAGATTCTCAACCATACAAGCTCAAGCCTTCCATATATTAATAGAATAGTGCAATCATCAATTCAATCTGTACTTAATTGTGACTTACTTCTAACATGCGCACAACTCTGCTGACATAAAATTTATGACAATCAACCTTGAGGTGAGCACTTCACGTCACATATGGTTCAAAAATAAAATAGAAATGGTGGGATTGTTCTCATCTTTCAACCAAGGAAATGAGTAGAATAATCACTGATCTTTCTTCTTCTCTTACCCTTCTAATAATGATATTTCTATTCAAGCTTGTTAGTTTATCTATTTAATAGAGATCCTAACATGGATGAGATGATAAGAGCTCAAATTACAAAATTAAACTTAACTTGGAATTGAAGCATAGACTTTACAAATTTCAATCATGCTATAAATGGCTGATGAAACTTTTCAGTTCATTTGGGAGAATGTCACCTCACAAACATAGGAATATTTTCATCCATATTTCAAACATGGTAAAAACACTCCATACAAAAACTCAAAAAGTACTTTTACGAACTTGTAAGAAATTGTTTAAAAAATAGTGAAGATTTGAACCTGAGACCTCTTGTTCACAAAACATACATGTGCTAGTTGAGCTAACGTTGACAATATGACTGATTTGGTTGGGATTTTAAATTGTTTCAAAAACACTTACACCACCCATTAAAATATGTTGGGTCAAAACAGTTGTAATTGCCGCACGAGGACTTGCGATTTCTTTAAGCAAAACGACCCTCACAATTAATGGATTTATTTGGAAAAGGCATCTCTCAAGGAGTAATTGTTAGAGATTTATACTTCAAATTGTAAATGTTTGTTGTTCCCCATCTTCCACACAAACATTTGTTCCATCGCATTTCTCTTCATTCATCCATCACAGGGTTTCAAACCTTGCCCCATTTTTGTTCTATTCCCCATTTTTATTTTGTCATGCATGTCCTAAAGTTCAAGAGTATTTAATGACTGCAACATTTTGTTTTAGCAATGGAAGATACAATTTTTTTAAAAGTTTTAAAAGTTTGTTTCAAATTTCAAAGGTATTTTTGACAGAGTCCAAAATTCAATAGTATTTTGAAACGTTTCAGAGTTCAGAGTACTTTTGAGACAACACCCAAAGTTCAAGGACATTTTTTATAATTCAACGTACACATAACAATAATACTTAACTTAACTTGGGAGTAATTCTAATAAACTTTCATAATTGTTCTTGTTTTTTTCTGAAATGTTGAAATTCTATCCATATACTTGTAACAACAGTTATAAAAAGTTGAGAGATTCACAGTACCAAAACTTAATTTCCTCCTTCCAAATCATTTTGATTGTGACATTTCAACCTAAATAAAACGAACAAAAAAAACTTTAATATTTTAATCTTCAAATCAAAGCCATTCAATCAGATTCTAATAAACGAATCTGGAAAAAAACACAATCTCAATCAAAATCCTGACCACATTAAATCAGGGCTACATTCCTAGACAATGATGGCTCAACAGCAACACAAAAGGTAATGACAAAAAATAAGCTACACCGCAACCACCCAATAGTTGTCCCTCCCTTCAAGTAATAAGTCATATGAGACATAGTAACTCACCAAAGAAAGTAACAACAACAATAATAATACTAATTTGTTATCATTAGTTTCATAATTTCTCATATCTCAGCCAAAACTCAAATCTTGTGATAAGATATGTGAAGTGAACACATTGTCACTCAAAAACAGTTGGATGCATGTTACAATCATGTTTTATATGAACATGCAGCCTTGTGAGAACTCATAGGTATAAGCTGTGAAGGTCAAAATTACATAAATAATCAATGGATAAAGAAATTCGATCTTTGATCAGTGGTATTTGCCATTCGGTGACTTTCTTTTCATTATCAAGGAAAAGAAAGGGGAAAAAATGGTTATATATAAAGAATCAATGGCCTGAATAGAGGTCAAAATATAAGACAGTCTTGAAGAGAATCAATACCATTCTAGCAAGCGACCAGGTAAAGGTCTTGAAGCTTTAAATTCCGAAGTTGTTCTATGCTCTTGTAAAGTTCTCACTTCGAACAAGGGATTGTGCTAAATATATGCAAGATGATTATCTGTTTTTTTTTCCCTGAAAAGAAAGTGGGAAGATCAATAGAAACTTTATATCAGGACATTCCATAATTTTCCTAAAAGAAAAATTCTGAATACAATGAAGATGGAATATTAGGAGTTCAAATGATTGTGAAATTAACTATTTTCTTTTGTCGTATTATAGGACGAAACAAAGAAGAGGATGACTTCATCCAAGTATATCAAGTAGTACCTCTACTCTACTGGAAGAAGTGCCATTTCAATTTCCTGAAGTGATTTTCCTTTTGTCTCCACTACATTTCTCTTCACAAAAATCACTGATATCAAGCAAAATGCACCGAAAACTGTGTACAGGATCTGGGCTCCTATTTGCTCCAGTAAGGGCAGGAAGAGTAAACCGACAAAAAAGTTTATCACCTGTTCATGTCCCAACCAGCAAGAATGTGAGATGTCTACAAGGTTTCTTTTTCCTTAACTTCCATAACTTTTTCTTGTTTGCATGAGAGGGAAAGACAAAAGAGAAGACGATAAACAGTGAAGGAAGCAAAGCCAAACGAAAACAAAACATCCAATGAAGTTCTTTAACAATTCTGTTTCTGTGGACAGAAAGTAAAGTAGCGAATGTTTAGCCGTTCCGTTCCACAAGTTTTATCACGTAAGAATTTTATCGATCTTCTATGTTGGGTATCTATACAACTGCTTCTTCTTCTATAAATTTTGTTCCAATTCCAAGGTTGTAAAACAAAAGTCAAATATGGAAGCAAAGAACAAAAGCACCACAGCAGATAAATGAACATCCTAACAAAGTCATATCAGGTTGAAACATAGTACCCAATGTACCGACATACAAAACGCCATTGCTTTTGCTCGAATTCGACTAGGAAATATTTCTGATAGGAGGAGGCTAGGAACAGGACCGGCACCAAGAGAAAACGTCAGAACAAACCTGCATAAAATTCATCTTGTGCATGTCAAAACAAACTTGGTTATGAGCCTATCTAGCTGGAACATCCTACATTCAATTATCTAGCTGGGCAATCCAAGTTTGCTGGACTATTAGGATGTTAATTACTCACAGTAACATGCCACCGGCAGACAGATAGAATGCTTCAGTGCTGGATGGGAATGAGCTTGCTCCAAACACTTGGAGGCCCATTGACACTACCTGGAACAAAACGCCCTAATGTGAGAAAAAAGTACCATTTGCAAGTAGAAAGTAAAACCTAATCGAGGCTACACTTGAAAGAAATTTGTAAACAATTTTTAGTTTTACCTAATTTAATGATCAGTCTCATACATGTTACATAAGTGGTTCATGACTTCAGTTGGGACCAAATGATGCTTTAAAGAGCATAACCATACATCTGTTATGATTACATAATACACTTAAAAGAGGTCCTATAGGAACTTCCTAAAACGGAAATTTCGTGTACAATACAAAAATAGAACTGGAAACATATAATCTAATATTTTAGTTTTGAAATTTAGTCTCACAGTTTTTACCAAGACATCCTTCTGTTCCAAAGAGACTTTTCCTGGAAAAGCACTAAACTAATTACCATGCCTGAAAAACTCCCAAGAAGCAGCACCCTTCTTCCAAGTTTATCCATCAGTATCATTGCAACAATTGACCCTGAAGGATGAAAAAAAATAAAGTATATACAAGCATAATCTCATAGCGGAACTGGAAGATGATCTCAGTCAAAGCGAACATACCTAAGAAGTTTGCTACACCTATACAAATATTTGCACGATCTGAAGGTACACCGAAACTTTTGAAGACAGAAGAGAGAAATAGAAAACAGCGTTTATGCCAGAGAGCTGCTGTAAAGCAAAAAGGGTTGAACCAATGAAAACCACTGCAAAATTTGACATGTAAATGTAATAATTTAGAGAAAAAAAGAGTTTCATAAAGAGTTCAAAGAATGTGAGAAACTATTAACTGAGCAGTGATTACATTGTATGTTACCTCTGTGATGGCGGCCATGGAGTAACTCTGATAACTTTACTGCACCTGAATCCTCTCCTTTATCAGACTTTGACAATTCTGCATATGCATATTTAACATCTGCCCCTCCCAAAAGCTTCTCAAATTCAGCCTCAGCTTCAGCAGTTCTTCCACTCTAAAACAAATCCAAAAAAGTTAGAAAGAAATTACTTCACAATAGAAACAAGAAACGGTCCATGAAAAGGAGAGCATGAAACAAAATACTTGCATATGAGTGGGATGCTCGATCATCAATTTTGTTACTCATCCAATAGATCTCATGAGAGATCAATACAGAATTGTAGAAACAGAAAATCATTTGAATTTGGTTATAGAACTTGAATTTATCCTGAAGAAAAAATTTCTGTGATTCTGAAATTATAAGCACAATAATGACAAAGAGCCTTTAATGGTGTAACTATTGTATCTTGTGGTGTCATATGGAACTGAACTAATTGACGGATTGAACCATGCCAGTGGAAGAAAAAAAAAACTAACAACGAAATGAAGTAGGATACGAAGATATGAAAACCTTGAGATGTTTACCAACAAGAGCGAGAGGGAAGAAAACAAACATAAGGGGATAAAAGGTTAACTAACAAAGAATTTCTGGGAAAATGACTCAAATACAAGATATATCACTTAACCATGGCATGACATAACAATGTGCAATTAATATATGTGCATGTTTGGGGGAAAGAAACAGGACCTATAATTCCTTAAACTTGCTTTGAACTCAACCAATTTATAATATAATCTAGCATAGCAAGTGAAGAAAGTAAACTCTCAAACACTAATCGATAAACTTCCCAAGAGCAATTGAAATTATGCATGGGACTATGACCTTGAAAAGCCAGTGAGGACTTTCTGCTGAAAACTCCATCAAAAGGCAAGTAAAGCAGCAGGAATGACTGATACCCAAAAACAAGCCGCCACCTGAAAAAATCTTATAGTCAGGAGAGCTTTGATATGAGCTGACATTCGTAGAGAAATTGAGAACTGCCCACTCTGGATAGATAAGAAACAAAAACTTTTATGTAGTCTTCTCAACCTCACATTTTCTCGGACACTACTTACCAACCTACTATTCCCTTGGCCTGAAGTCCCATAAATAGGGATCCCAGAAGACCGAGACACGATGAAATCTGAGTAAAACTCCCAAAAGTTCCTCTTACATAAGCTGGTGATACCTGCTCAAAATGAATAGGGAATAACTAAAATAAACGCAAAATTGGAGGCAAGATTTTAAATTTAATACCAGAGTATGGAGAAGTGTACAAATTTATCAGGCTATTATACCTCAGAAACATAGAGTGCTGCAACAGCTGGCCCAAGTCCCATCCAGTTCCAACAAATAACCTCCCAAGAAGCATTCCCCATAGATTTTTTGTGGTTGCGCTATAATCATATTTGTGCAAAAAGAATTACTAACAAAACCGAACTAATTTATGATATATAGTAATGAGGTAAGATATGTTTGAAACTTGAAATTGGGAGATATTATTAAAATGACCTGAACGAGGTGGTACATATGTGTGACATTAAAAATGTATTAATTGTAAAGTTAAAAAGGAACGTACAAGAATCAATATGATAAGTAAACGGCCTTCAAATCTTGTAAATTGCATTATATGACAAAAAAATTTAGAAAAAAACAGCTCATAACACTTCATTTTTGCATATTGCAAATTTAGCAAATATGACGGTAATAAGATAATAATAAGACGGTAATCTAACGGTAATCTGCTTTTAAATTTACTATTTTTGCAATTTGAAAATGTGAGTGACATAAGCTCTATTATCATAATTCTTTTTCATTATTTTTGCAAACTCCTTACATCTTCCCCAAATATTAAGAAGAAATATGGTTCCAAGGGGTGGATCACTCAGGAAGATGCTGCACATAATGCTCACCTCATTGATGCACCAATTATCATGGGTAATGCACAAAGCTGCAATGCTCTACGACGCCCTACCCCATCTGCAATCCAGCCACTGAATAGAGATCCAAGAAAGGCACCACCTAAACATGTACTTACTACGAGACCTTTATACAAAGAAAAGATTAGATTGCTCTTGTCAAACACAAATAAAAGTACCAAGGCCCATTTCATAACCCTTTGGTTTTTTAAAATTAAGATTACAAATGCTCTGCTCCCACCAATGAGTTTCTTTATTTTGTTATCCACATCTTTGGGATGTTGTAAAATACAAGCCAACTTCTATAAACAAAAAAGAAAGTAGTTTTTTTTAAAAAAAGACTGGTTCTTTTCTTTCTTTTCCTTTTCTTCTTGTGAATTTGACTATAGATCTAATTATTTTCAAAACTAGGGTCTACAAATCGTGAGAAAACAAGTATAATTTCAAAAACCAAATCTTTATCAAACAAGTCTAAAATATATGTTTTGGTAATCACCTTCTGCCAATGTACTCCCACTAAAGGCAAGGTCCAGAGAAATACTCTCTAACGTTTCATTAACTACACTGCATCATCAAAGATAAACAATTAATTGATTAAATCAATTTGAAAAATACAATGGATAAAAGAAAAGTAAAAATGATATACGGAATGGTGATGATTGAGGACATACCCAAGATGGTAGCCAAACAAAAATGAAGCAAGAGTCGCTACAACTACGTGCGGAAAGGGGCGTCTCCATGAAGGGTATCCAGTATGTCGCACTAAAACATATTGAGTAGTGAAGCAGTTAATATAGTTTCATACAACAAAATAATCATCAGAATCTTGACACAGGCATTGCTACCACACCTGAACCCTCTTGTTTATCGTAAGCATTTATGTGGTCCTTTGTCGCTCCACGTTTGTACGTCGAGGATACTTCCACAACATGCCGCCCCTCATGGCGTAATTCTAATTATCAAGCTCAAACTCAAAACCAGATGTAGAACAACTGCCTATTAGGAAACGGGTAACTAGTAAGCCCTGGAGACTGAAACAGCAAAAGTAAAACCGATAAGAGATCCTGAGTTCATCAGGATGTTATGCTATCATGTGAATCTAAGACCCAAAGGATCGTATATACCCAAATGGACAGTAACAATCGACAAAAAAACTCATGAATTTAGAGGATCTATCAATATTTTCAAATACTTCAATACAGATAAATCCGATAGTTACATAGACAATTGACCATTTCAACACAAAAAATGTACCCAACAACACAATTAAACAAAAATCGGAGGAAATGAGCAATGAGATACGAATGATTTAGAGATGAAATCATAGAGAGGTGAGAAGTAAGGTTACCTTTGAAAATCGCAGAAAAATAAAGCGAGAAGGCAGAGTGAGTGACTAAAAGGCAGCCGAATGAAGCAAAAAGGGATGGAGGAAGGAGGATGAGGGATGGAATGGAAGAGGAGGGAGTGGTTCCGGCATTGGAAAATGGGGAAAGGCGATGGGTGGCATGTAATGCAATGGAGTTTGAGTAATTTGGATTGAGTGGTAAAAGAAGAAGCAAATGGGTGAGGAGGAAGAAAGGGGAGTGATTCATGTGGTGATCTTCGGGAAGCTTGTGAGAGCTCGTCTCGTAGGCTAACACCTGTGCTTCTTTGTCGGAGCTGCCATTGATCATCTGTTGTTCTGCTCAGATTAAGCTTCTTGTAGCCCAATATTATTGTGACACCTTCAATCACAATGCCTGTTCCTTTCTCAATAATATTCCCGCCATCAAAGTTCTATAAAGTTTTTTGTTTTATGAAATTGTTACTATACTGCCAACACAAACATAAGAAATCATAGCATCATTACTTTGATTAACCTAAATATTAAATTATTAGTATGTCCTCCAACTTAATACAAGATTTCATGAAGTTGTATTATTACCACCATCACTAGCTAATATAGCTAGCCGTATTTAGAAAAGGTTTAGTTGCAACTTGGACAAAATAAGTTACCAAATTAATATTAGCCCCATCACCCAACCTTCTACTTTTGCAAAAACAAAATCATACCAAATACCATCATCAACCAAATAATCTCAAAATATAGCACAATTTTTTAAAATATTAATCAATATAATAACTATGACTAAATATTTTTTAATTCCAAATTTATCCTCCAATACACATGTTTCTTAAGATGTACATGAGTCGATTTGGGTTGGGTTGAAGATGTTTTTTGGGCTAATCTAAAAATTCATTTTGGTTGGGTTGACAACTCAATAGACCTAAATAAAATCTCAAACTTGTGTTGGATTAGGTGATTGGGTTATAACTTATTTTTTAAAAATTTTAATTATGTAAGTTTGTATATGGATAATACATTATTAATAACTAAATGGGGAATTTATGATAGAAACGAATAAACTATTTATAAAATATCGCAAACAAACTTAAATGAACTACACATGATTTAATGAACTTTGCTATACCTTGTAAATGTTTATAATATTTAAAAATGTCTAACTAAAATCTTATTAAATTCAAATATAAAATATCAAATATCTATAATATTTAATACAAATTTTAAACCCACACAAATATCATAACAATTTTAAAAGATTTTTTTTAAATTCACATATTAATCAATAAAAGTAGTCAGTTTCCAACCAAAAAAAAAAAAAAAAGCGTATACATATATTATTAGTATATATATGTTTTGGTTTGGACAACCCAAATTTCCTTTTATCCAACCCACAATCTAACCCAACCCGACAAAAGTAGAAAATGTTTAACCGAACCTAACTCAACAACAAAATTAACTCAATCCAACCTTTACATTTTGGGTTGGGTAGTCCTAGATTGTTTGGGTTGTCGGTTATTTGAACACCTCTATGCGTGCTTTTCCATCACTAGATAGTAATCGATAATATGTTTCTTAGACAGTAGTTATCAATGATATCAGCTACCTATCTGTGATATTAATTGAATGCAGTTATATTAATAATATCACATTTCTTAAATTGAAAATTATCGCTAATGACAACACCACTAGTAGCAATTATCAGCAATTTGATAGCACAAGTACTCCCAAACTAAAAGTTATATATCACTAATAGCAATCTATCAATAATATTCATTGATAGCAGCTATTAGTGGTAGCAATTACCAATTTTTATGTACGTTAATATATTCTATTATTTCAAACTTAAATGTTATTTATGTAATTAGTCCTTCACAAAAATAGCAAAACAAAACAATACAATACAAATAAACAACACAACTAAAAACTCATCCCACAATTCAAAACAAAAATCTAAAAAAAGTACGGATACACTTAATACATTAGTCACCTAATACACTTGATACCTCTAATACCTTTGTACTATTTGATACACAACCAATATATGTTTGTCATGTTTAATAACCTTTATACACACTTGAATTAAAATGGTACACTTAAAATTTTAAAAGAATCTCGAACTTCTTCTTTGAACGCAAAAGATCCCCTCCCCTGTCAATCATGGATCACAACTTGTTTTTCTTTTTCTTTCTCACGACCTGTCTCTTTATGCATAATAGATTCATTTATGCGTAAGTGCATGAATGCTTTTGCTAATTATTTTAATTTGAGAAACATTAAAACATAGAACTAAACTAACACAAAATAAATATTTCGTCCCAATAAGTTTGCTTTATAAGAATAAAAGGTAAAACTAATGGAGAAAGCTTACCCTCGAAGATCTTTTTCCTTTTCGTGTAATTCTCTCTTCTAAACCCCTTGAGCATATATAAATTTCCATGCAGGATTCAACGAGACACTGTTACAAGAAAAGTCACTTCTATGTCTCTAGTATAATTCGAAGCTTGAGAGAAACCTTTTAAAAGTATAAAATGAAAGTAAGAGATTTTTTGTAACGAAAGATCGAATTTTCTTTTTCCATCGCAGAGCACACACCCAATCTAGTGATCATTTGTAGAGTTAATATTAGAAGAGGGTTTACCCTTTCTCTAACACACCACCACTTTCTTTTCACCTTAGGGAGTTAGTGTTTAATTAAAAAAATATTTAAATGAATATAAGTCAATTAAAAATATTTAATTAAAATAATGTTTAATAAATCTAATTTCTTAAATATGATGTCTAAATCATGTTGAAAAAGATCTATCAATTTTATTTACATCAATAATTTTAATCTATAGTTATAATATTAAGAAAAATTATTATAAATGGCAAAAACACACGGATGTTTATAAAATATAGTAAAAATTTAGAGTTGTCTATTCGTGTCTATCAACAAATAATAAATAGATTTTAAAATTTTAGATTAGTCAAATTAGTTTCTATAAAATCTAAAATTTTGCTCTATTTTATAAATATTTTGATTCATCTTGCTATTTTCAAAATACTCCTAATATAAATCTAATTTATATTTTTAAATGTTTAAATCTCATTCAAATATTTATTTTTGTCGTATAAATAAGTTGAATTTTGAGTCCAAACTTCAAAAAATTAACATTATATATAATGTATTCATATACAGTTTAGTGTATCATATATACAATTATCTTCTTTTATTATTTGAACTATTTAAATTCATTAAAAATTTTAACAATTCCATTTTTATATCTTTAGTGAGCTAGCAATAACACCTAATGAATTTAGTATTAGAAACTCTAAAAATACGAAATTAATTAATTAAATTATTCAATATTCATTAACTACACGTTATTTCACAAAAGACTCATGGGTGGAACATCTCTTCACACACTTTATATATATTTTTTTGTGTGTGGACTTAACCGACGAATCTATCTTTTTCGAGTCCTTCAATAATTACTGCTGGGTCAAATTATCGTTTTATTCTTATATAAGCATCACTAGTTCTTAAGTCCATTAATCTTCTATGAACGTCGACCCAATTTATATGATCCTACCATAAACAAAGTTTTCCAATGAGAAGAAAGGGGTCCCATTGTTCAAGAGGCAACTTCAATACTTAAAAACAACTCATTCACTTCCCTAAAGACACGAATGAGTAAATTTCATTTTTTTTGTAGAGTCGTGTCTCAAAAATTGTATGATAAGCTTATTGAGTCAACAATCGTGTCATACACTCTCACCAATATAAATCAAAGAACAATTTCTTATAAGCAGAAGTTCATAACTCAGGTAGGATTGAGATATTGAATTACCTAGGTCATTTAATAAAGTATCAATTTTTTCAGAGATTAATGATTTTGTAGTCTGGAACTAATACTCACACTCATGTGTCAATTACATGAACAACTTTGAATCACATCCTTTGTAATAGTAATATTTACAAAGTGAGTCATATCCATAGCGTTACTAGGATGAGGTGTCCAAAACCTTACCCATAGATACTATTAGACCTTTTAGATTATTATTATTTGAATATGATTCACTACATGTGTTCAACACGTATTGTTTCGTTCTCATCAAATAACCATGAATCTTTAGTTTATTAGATTATTTAATGCAAGACCAATGAGTAAAATAATATATTTTTTATTTTATTAACAAATAAATAATTTTTATATGAATAAATAACCGATTTAGGACCTAAATCTCAACAACTAAATGGTCCTCTCCAAGCTAGGAATCAAAATCATAGCTATAACTAAAACTTACTCTTCTCAGATTAAGCATGGTGTTGATATAATTTGTGGGATAAAACCTACAACATGGATTGCCTGGACGAACAAACATACTAGTACTAAGGGACAATTAAATCTACTATCATGTTAATCTTAAAATTAGTTCAATCAAGTAATAGAAAACAAGAACAAATAAAGAACTTAAGAACGTTAAAAAGAAAAATCTCATTAAACCATAGAATACGAAAAGATCTTATTAAACCATGGAGAATATGCACACCAATAAATAAAAATTACAAAGCAAAGTATGAAGAAACATGGGTTTTTGGCCAAGAATGGCCAAAATGAAGCCTAATGGTGAAAATAGCTAAATCTCTTCTGCTCTAACCTAAAAACAAAGAATATAAATATTTATATAACAGTATATTGTTTGTGTCTAGGGTGAAGTAATGTGGCGACACTAACTGGAACATGCATGCAAACTTGAAGCGCAATATGTTATGCTCTTTGCCTTTAAGCGTTGTGCACAGTTGTATTACTACACTACACAACGCCTTACTTTATGGTCATTTTTGTCATTTTAACATTCTCTCTTAGTTAGATGCATTTAACTTTTATTGGCCTGACCTATTTTTTGCTTAATTCTGTCACTAATGTCCCATTTAGACACTTAAAACCTATATTAAAAATAGTCAAATAAACACAAACAATCTCACTTTTAAATTGAACGTGGGAACGTGAACGTGAATAAAAGAAAATAGTTTTAAATTATTAAATCATATTCTTTAATGGTATATATAGCATTTTTGGTTATTTAACACTAACAAAAAAACCATTTTTGAACGTTAATAAAAAAAACTATTTTTAGTATATAGCAAACGAAACAACAAGCTTATATATAAAAACACTCCTTCTAAAAGTATAGTCAAACGTACGAGTAATTTTAAAATTTTTTATCAAAAGCAATTGAATTAAAATGATCTTTTACAATCCAAACAAAGATAATCGTCTAAGATTTAGATCAAAGTAACTTCATATATACTTTTTCTAATAATTGAAGCAGAGATTGCACATGAGGCATTCTAAAAAGATCCCACAATATAATAATATTAATATAAAATATAGATGTGAGAAATTTACTATTTTAATGTAGTGGAACCTGTAAAAGGGAAATGACAAGTGTTGAGTGTTCACAAATCAATATTTTTATTGTAGTAAAAGAAAGACAGTGCAATGTTTACTCTAAGAATACAGTAGCTAGGCAAGATTTTCAATGTGTGTGTAAAGAATTTCCAGTATTAGGAAGAGTCTTTCATTGACAACTGCCATGGGTGAACTTTATGGAGCTACGATTTGGGCAATATGATTTTTTTGAAGACATTAAGTAGTTTATATATAGAGTCAATCAATGGATAAGTTGAACAAGCCTACTGGAATTGTGTCTTACAATTTTATATGATTTTTGTTCATATAAATATCAGGTTCCTTAAATACACAATTCATATTATTTTGTTGTTCTTGCCTTGCATTATAATGTAATAAGGTTGTTCTGTTTATTATGTTACATTAATTAAATTGGTAGGTCTTTACGTATGAGATTGTCATATTGCTTAGTGGACAGGTTGTAGTATGCTTTTAGTGATGCTATATCATGCATCATGTGTTCAAGTTGCACCGTACTCATTTGGATTTAGGATAATTTACAAATAGGTGTTTGAGTTTCAAATAGTAAGAAATCAATTACAGCTTAGGGTTTAGAGTCTAGGGTTTAATTTTAAATTCTAATATATTTTCTTAATAGTTACATGTGAACTTGGATAAATGACGACCTTGTTCAAGCTGATGACGAACATACTTACTTTGAGTTAGTTTTTGGACCGCCACGTTGGAGATTACCAAAGACTAAAAGGATTAAATCTCACAATGGAAGCCGAAGACTAAAGGGATTGAATCTCACAACGGAGACATTTTATTACTTTTATTTTTATTTGGAAAGATGAAAATACAGATAAATTGTAAATTAAAAAAAATACAAAACACCACTAATAGTTAGGAGTAAACACGATGAAAAACCAAGTCGACCAACAAAAATAGACTAAATCAAAGATGGCCAGTTGGAGAAAAAGAAGGGGTTCGGTCGGTGTCGACTAACAATTTTTTAAAAATTTTCAAAAGTTTAAACAAACCTAAAAACCAATTGATCGATCAACAGATGGTTTGCACTCCTTGATCATAATCGAAGTCAAGTTGAACATGTACCAAACTTATAATAGCCAGTTTGGTGATGATTTTATTGAAAAATCTACTTCGATTGGATCGCGGCTCTTTCCAACTAAAAGCCATCTCCAGCAACCACCACTATCAAAACTCTCCTTGACAATCAAACCAAACAAACTTCGGTAGAAATTAAAAACAAAGTTACTCAAACCTATGAATATGGATATTTTTGTTTTAAACAATTTTTATCAAGAGTGATCAAATTAAAACGATCTTTTGTGAAAACATTAATTTTTCCAAACAATCCAAAGAGATCTAAGATTTAGATTAAAAGTAACTTGATTTCTTTTATAAATAATTGAAGTTGATATCACATGAGGCATGTTATGTGGGCTATTAATCTGTCATGATCTCCGTAAATTGGTGGAAGAATTAAGTTATTTTTCTATTTATTGTTTTGGTTATTTATTTATTTTTAATTATCTCCAAAATTTTAGCAAGCACTAAGTTAGTGGGTTACTAATTTTTGCTTCCTTTTTAGACTATAAATATTAGTCCATTAAATTATATTGAATAAATGCAAGAAGTTTCATTTAATTTTCTCTCCCTCTTGGCAATATATCTTACAAAGTATTTATCTTTGTTTTCTTCAAAAAGAGTGCATGAGATTTTACAGATCTTTGTTTTAAAACCAACATTTGGTATCAGAGAAGGTTGTCTTCTCATCGCATATTCCAACAAAGATGGCAAGCGTCTCGCAGCAAACAAAGGAGAATGGTGGAATGCCGATTCTCTACCCGATGTTAACTCCACATAACTACACGGTGTGGACGATAAAGGCAGAAGAGGAGCCAGCGAGAGGAGCCGAAGTGGATGTGAAGAAAGACAAGAAGGCGCGTGCATACATTCTCCAATGCATCCTGGAAGACGTGCTTCTACAAATCACAAAGAAGAAGACCGCAAAGGAAATATGGGATAGTTTCAAGACAAGGTACTTGGGCAGTGAGCGGGTGCAGATGGTGAGAGTTCAAACCTTGAAGAGTGAGTTTAATGTTTTCGGATGAAGGAAACTGAGACGATCGATGAGTTCGCAAGAAAAATCAGCGGATTAGCAAGCAAGTTCACCACCCTCGGAGTTGCACTTGAGGATTCATCATTGGTCAAAAAGCTCCTCGATTCCGTCCCCGACAAATATCTTTCCATTGTCGCCGAAATCGAGCAATTCCAAGATCTCGAAACCATGTCGTTTGAAGAAGCAATTGGACGAATGAAGGCGTACGAGGAACGAACAACACGACTCCGAGAAAACAATAACAATACCGATGGACAACTCCTACTTACCCATGCTGAATGGAAAGCTAGACAAAAAGGACATAGTGGTGACAACTCTTCGATGAACAAAGGGCGTGGATTTGGTTGTATCGATCGAGGAAGATGGCAAGGATGTGGTGGTGAGCCGTGGTCGTGGCACTAAGCGTCAAAATAGTGCGGGAGACACTAGCAACACTGGAAATGGCACTCGTGATAAAAGTTACATTAAGTGTTTCACTTGCAATAAGATGGGACATTACGCGTCGGAATGTCGTGGAAAAGATCGTGACGATGAAGCTCATCTAACTTGTGCAGTCGAAGAAGAACCGGCTTTGATGATGGTCGTGTCCCAGGAGGTGACACGCACTAGATGTGATCAGGAGGATGCCATACTACTCAGCAAAGAGCGGTGTTGCCAGAGATGTATTGCAACGACAAGAATGGAGAAAGTAATGATGTTTGGTATCTTGACAACGGTGCTAGTAACCACATGACTGGCCACCGTGAGAAGTTCCAAGAATTAGATGAAAGCTTCACTGGGAGGGTGAAGTTTGGCGATGGATCAACCATTCAGATCATGGGAAAAGGAACAGTCATGTTCGAGTGCAAGAACGGTGATCAGAAGGCTCTCCAAGAGGTGTATTACATTCCAAAATTATGTAGTAACATCATAAGCCTCGGACAAATGACAGAAAACGGAAACAAGGTGCAAATGACAGAAGATATCATGAAAGTGTCTGACAAGAGTGGAAAGCTTTTGATGTCGGTGAAGCGAACTCAAAATCGTTTGTACAAGATAACTTTGAAGACACTCAAGCAAGTCTGCCTTCTGACAAGCCTAGAAGATCCGACATGGTTATGGCACGTGAGACTTGGTCATGTAAATTGTCAAGACTTGAAGCTCATGGAGGAGAAGAAATTGGTAGTTGGAGTACCACTAGTGACTCAACCGAACAAGTTATGTGAAGCGTGCGTGATTACAAACAAGCCAGATTGCCCTTCCTCCGTCAATCAACATATAGAGCAAAGAAGTCGTTACAACTCCTCCATGTTGATATATGCGGACCGATTTCACCATGTACTCTTGCTGGAAACAAGTATTTTTTGTTGATCGTTGACGATTCCACAAGATGGATGTGGCTGTATATGTTGGAGGCAAAAAGTGACGCATTTGAAGCATCAAGAAATTCAAACTCTTAAGGAGAACAAGAAGAGTAGAAGATCAAAACGCTCCGGACGGATCGAGGTGGTGAGTTCTTATCTGCAGAGTTCACTCAATTTTGCAAAAAAGAAGGAATCGAACGACACCTCACCGCTCCATATTCACACACACAAAAAATGGCATTGTAGAGCGTCGTAACCACATTGTAATGGCGATGACGAGATCACTCCTCAAAAGCATGCACGTGCTTTCAAAATTTTAGGGAGAGGTAGTGAGACACGCAGTTTATTTGTTAAACTGTCTTCCAAAAAGGCCCTTGGAGAACGCACACCATTTGAAGCTTGGATAGGGAGAAAGCCACATCTTGCACACTTGAGAGTCTTTGGTTGTGTGGCATATGTAAAGAACACAACCCCTCACCTCAAGAAACTCGACGATCGAAGCTCACCGGTGGTATATTTTGGTGTCGAAGAAGGATGCAAAGCTCATCGCTTATATGACCCAGACCGTCAAAAACTACAAATTAGTAGAGATGTTTTTCAAGAGAATCTTGAATGGGCTTGGAACGAAGTCATTAGTGACGGTAAGGAGATTACAGAGTTTCAGGTGATGGACCAATTTTATTCTGACAAGTTCGAAAACTTGGAGGATGTAGAAACTAGGGTTGAAAATGCCTTACCACATGCAACTGAGATACCTATGATTGGAGAGACCAGTTCATCTCCTCCATCGACGAACACATCGGTTCGTCTAAGATCTCTCAGTGACATCTACGCCAACACAGAGAAAGTTGTAGGTGGTAATGAACAAGAGAATGAGGTGATGATGGTAGTGTCTGAAGAACCGACTTGTTATCAAGAAGCTGTTACAGAGGCCTGTTGGTACCAAGCAATGGAGAACGAATTAAAATCCATTGAGAAAAACAACACATGGAGTCTGACTGAGCTTCCACTAGGACATAAACTGAAGAAAGACCCTAATGGAGAAGTTGTCAAGCACAAAACAAGATCGGTTGCTAAAGGCTATGTATTACAAGGCATTGGCTTTGAAGAAGTTTTTGCACCGGTTGCAAGACTTAACACCGTTCGAGTCATTCTTGCATTCGCTGCAAACCAAAGTTGGGAGGTACACCATCTAGATGTGAAGTCGACATTTCTCAATGGAGAATTGGAAGAGGAAGTATATGTTACTCAACTGGAGGATTTTGAGGTTCCAAATGAAAAACACAAGGTGTATAGATTGTCAAAGGCTCTTTACGGATTGAGGCAAACTCCACGAGCTTGGAACATTCGACTTGATAGGAGTCTCAAAGAGCTTGGTTTTGAAAAATGCACTCAAGAGCAAGCAGTCTACACAAGAAGAGAAGAAGAAGAATGTGTTCTTGTTGGAGTGTATGTTCACGATCTCATTGTAACAGGAAGTAGCACTGAAAAGGTCAATAAGTTCAAGCAGCAAATGGTGGCAGAATTTGAAATGAGCGACTTAGGTCTTCTCTCTTACTACTTAGGAATTGAAGTTGAACAACAGAAGAGTCGAATCCTGCTAAAACAACCAACTTATGCTAAAAGAATTTTGCCCCAGTTTGGAATGACTGATTGCAATGCCACAAAGTACCCGATGGAACCCAAGGCACAACTTCACAAAGACAGGGAAGGAGCACCAATTGATGCTACAGAGTACAGAAGCATCGTTGGTTGTCTTAGATACTTACTGAATACAAGGCTAGATCTTTCATATGCTACAACCATGCATTACAAGGTGGTCAAGCAAATACTTAGGTATTTGAGAGGGACAATTCATTTTGGGCTCACTTATAGGAAAGGCCCCAGAGAATTCAATATATTCGGTTACTCTGACGGTGATTTAGCCATTGATCTCGACGGGAGGAAAAGCACAAGTGGAATGACATTCTACTTAAATGAAAGCTTGGTTTCATGGAATTCGCAAAAGCAAAAAACGGTGGCACTCTCATCTTGCGATGCCAAGTTCATTGCAACCACTACCGCAGCTTGCCAAGCATTGTGGTTAAGATGCCTTGTTAGCGAGATAGTCGGAATGGAGCCAAGGCCGGTAACATTATTTGTGGACAACAAATCGGCGATAGCTCTCATGAAGAATCTCGTATTTCATGGTCGCAGCAAGCACATAGATACACATTTTCATTTCATTCGAGAGTGTGTCGAGAATGGACAAATTATCGTTGAATTTGTCAACACTGAAGAACAACGAGTCGATGTTCTGACTAAAGCATTGACGGGAGTAAAGTTAGCTGCTATACGTCAGCTACTTGGTGTTCGTAATTTAGAATCATGTCAGGATTAGGGGGTAGTGTGGGCTATTATAATCTATCATGATCTCCCTTTAGCAAGCACTAAGTTAGTGGGTTACTAATTTTTGCTTCCTTTTTAGACTATGAATATTAGTCCATTAAATTGAATAAATGCAAGAAGTTCCATTTAATTTTCTTTCCCTCTTGGCAATATATCTTACAAAATATTTATATTAGTTTTCTTCAAAAAGAGTATGTGAGATTTTACAGATCATTTGTTTTAAAACCAACATATTAAAAAGAACGAACCCACGCTATAATCTAATATAGATGTGAAATTTTTACTATTTTATTCTAGTGGAACCTGTAAAAGGGATATATCATTATTGTTGAGTATGTTTATAAATCAAAATTTTATTGTGGTAAAAGAAAGACAATGCAATACTTCACTCTAACAGTAGTAGCAGAGCTAGCAAAGATTTCAATGTGTGTGTATGAACTCCAATGTATATTAGCAAGTCTCTCCAAGTCTACACATAATATTATGTAGGTGAAGATGATACTTTGCCAATACTTCACGTAAGTATCACCAGACGAAATATATGTTAAAAGTTAGAGAAAAAAAAAAAGATTGAAACAAGACTTGAAAAAATATAGAATCATTCTAGTCATTGACTTAATCAGATCGTCACCACATCCTAACTTGTATAGAATAAAGAACCAAAGTCCCTCTCACCATAATTATGAGAGAAAAATGTAACTTTTAAGTCATTCTACCTGTAAATATATATACATGTTATAATAAGTGAAATTTTCAAATGTAGTAAAATAAATAAATAAATAATGACATGGATAGAAGCCTACAAGTATCTATCAATGTTCTATCATTCATAGAATCTTAAATTCTTTTATAGTTTGTAAATATTTTGTCAAGTTTGACAACTTTCCCTTGTAATAACGGCACATGAAGTAACTTGAACTTGAATCAATAACTTCTAGCTTCTATATCTTACAATTTTCTAATTTTAACTTTTGGAATCAAAACTATTTTTCTGTGTTTTGCATTTTTTTTTTCCTTGTATGATCCTCAAATTGTAAATTTACCATTGAATCTCATAACCTTATGTGATGAATTTTTTTTTTAATGGTCAGATTTTGACATCTACAATAATACTACATTCTAATTAACTAGGTATAATATGTATCTAGCTAGCTAGTTAAGTCAAACCCAACAAAAATTTCTTATTTATGAGGATGGTATGGTGCCATCAATGATACGATCTATTTTTAAGTAGAAAGACAAAGTTTATATAAATGTAATTGTAGCTACATTATTACAAAATGATGAACAAATAGCAAACTTACCTTAATTATTACAACAACATATAACCCATATTCAATTTCATTTATTGGTGAATCTATGCCCTTAGTTTTGTCATTATTGCCATTGAGGACATATATTTTCATCTTTTTCATGTGTATTTGTGAAGCTACTTTCCCTCTTTCCATTAATTTTTTTTCCTTAAAATTTCCTCTGACATTTTTGTCCTTTAATTGATTCAAGTTTTTTTTTTTCTTCTGATTTTCAAGAAGTCTTGTGTTGATTTATCTGAATTTCCATTGCCTTGTCTTTCTCTCAATTTGTCTTTCCTCTCATTAGCTGATGAGATGATTAGACATTACAAGCTTTAAAAGCTAATCAAAAGAGACATAAAGTAGAGGGAAATCAGAGAGAGAAGAAAGGGAAAAAACACAAGAGCACTTTTTTTTTTTTTTCTTCATTTGGATTTCTAAGGGAAAATGTCCCATTTTATTCATATTATCTACCATTCCAGCTACCTTCAACAGAAGAACTATATACTAGATGAGGAAACTGCAAAACTAAACAATTTTTTTGTGTTATATTCGTTGAAATGTAGATGGGAATAATAAAAAACTATTATTATTATTCCAAATTAAACATATATATATATATATATATATATATATTAGTTTCTCATTAAACTTGATATAAGGTTTTTTCTTTATAATAAATATAAGACATAAGTAATTTTGGAGCTACGAGAAAAATAGAAAGAAAAAAAGAAAAAACAGAAGTCAAAGTTTTGAGACAAAGCCAAAAAAGTTCAACCATCCCAAATGAATGCAAGGAAACAAATCTAGGAGCGGCACGAATAGAGTGTGGGTGAGATGATTGGCCATCTTGCCAAAAGGTTGGCCTCGACCAACTCGTTTGTCCAACTTAGCCATTTGACTCAAAATGCTCACTTTGGCCTATATGATGCTAAGAACAACAAGTGTTTTGAAACAGTTCACCAATACAAAAATCAATCCAACCTTCTAAAGTTCTATACATAAATAGGATAAGAACAATGATAACTCCATATCAGGTAAGTTTATCTCATTCTAGCTTAGAATTTGTTGTGACGTTCGTGTCTTAAGTATCAAAGTGTTTGTGACAATTAACAACGTATAGTACAACAGTGTGTCGTTCTTGTTGTTTTGTATGCAATCTCTTCCCAACATGCACAATATTTAATTAACATTATTACTATTACGTGATTATAACGTTACAAATACATTTTTGAATGTCAGAGTTAAATAATTGTAAATAAGGTGTAAATAATAAGTAAAATTGTATAGGATATATTGAATTATTTAAGATTTATTTACCATTATAGCCTAAGATGAGTATAATTTAGAAATAAAATTAGGAGTGAAAAAGAATAATAAAATAGTTTTGGATGGAAAGTTAAAATGTGGTATTTGAGGAAATGAAGAAAAGAGAAAATTGGAGTTGGCCCCATTAATTACACAAAGACATAATTTATGCAAATCAGATCAGCTCAAAATACGCTGCTTCTCATTGCCTTCCCTCGGTATTCACTCTCACTAACTTCATCATATTATTTCTTTAATTTCCTTCACCTCATCATCATCATATCTCATTATTCATTACACAATTAATAAAATTATAACATCAATCGTCAATCAAATCTCCAAACTTAATTCACTTTAATTACTACCTTTATTTCATATTTCAACATTAACTATACAATTATCTGTATTGATTTTTTCAGTTATTAGTTGTTGCATTTTAATCAAACTTACTGATATTATTAAAATATATCTTCAATTTGTTGGGAGCTATAAATATATGGTTTTATTTAAGTTTATTTTCTAATAGTATGAAATATATATCATATTGATTGAATAAAAAATAATGAATTAAATTTATTATATTTATAAAGATTTTAAACAGTTTTATTATTGTATGATAATTAGTATGGTAGAGAATAAAAATTGGGAGGTAAATAGAAAGTAGGTTTAAGGGAAAAAGAAGCAGTTGGTTGAAAAAGAAAAGAAAAAAGAAAACAGGGGTTGGATCATTTGATGAAAAAGAGTTAAAAGTTAGTTGAGAGTCAGTCTTCTATCTTACATCCAATATCTAACAGTCAACCCCTACCAGTCTCTTTCTTTCTTGCTTTCTTTCTCTCTTTCTCTCTCTTCTCTCTCTTTCTCTCTTCTCTCTCTCTCTCTAAATTTTATTTCCAAATTAAATACTAAATAAATAAAACAGTGATATATCTGTAGCTAAGCTAGAGAGAACGACAGCAAATTCCCAACTGAGGTCACCCAAACCCAAATTTGTTGTCATCTCCTTTAAATTAAATCTCATCTCCTTCTTCAATTCATTCATCTCTCCCATCTCCCATGGGTGCCGACATGTCCAACAACAACAATACCAATAATCCTCTTGCTTTCACCAAAGACTTCTTCTCTTCTCCGGCTCTTTCTCTTACCCTTGTATATATCTTTTTTTCTTTTCCTTGGCTTATATATACATAACTTTCATTTTTTGATTGATTATTCTGACTTGGGTTTTAATTTTTTTTTTTTTTTTTTTTGATCTTTTGAAATTAATTAGGCGGGGATATTTCGACGGAGTGATCATGAGGTGGGGATGTGGAGATGGAGGAAGTGGATGACGGGAGCGTGGGTGGAGCCAGGAGAGATAATCATGATACCATGACAGCGGAAGTTAGTAGTGAGAATTCGGGACCGGTGGTGAGGTCTAGATCGGAGGAGGAAGAGGAGGAGGAGGAGGAGGGAGGAGGCAGGATGATCAGGAGAATGAATTAGTAGATCATGGGTGTCAGTTAAAGAGAAGGAAGAAATATCATCGCCATACCACCGAGCAGATCAGAGAAATGGAGGCGTAATATAATTAATTTTAATATTCCAATCCAATTCATTCTTTTCCTTTTTTCCTTCTTGAGGGGTGTGGGGTGTTGAATAATTAAGTTTATGTGTATAGGTTGTTTAAAGAGTCGCCACATCCAGATGAGAAACAAAGGCAGCAACTCAGCAAGAGATTAGGACTTTCACCAAGGCAGGTCAAGTTTTGGTTTCAAAATCGTCGAACCCAAATCAAAGTAAGAA